>NC_070633.1:29032438-29039585 GCF_947347685.1 Pleuronectes platessa
CACACTCACACACACAAACACGGTAAAGAATCTCTGTGTCATGTTTCCACAGTGACGGTATCCCATCATGCAGCTGGACTTACAGGCGCTTCAGGTTGTCTGCTACAGTGACGGCGTACTGTTGGTCCGCCTGAACACACACAGAGAGACACTGGTTAGTTTGTTAACACACTGCAGAGGAGGACAAAGTACACACACTGAGTAAAACTTCACCCCCCCCCCCCAACACACTCACACACAGACTTTGAGTTTATGTGATTTCACAGCTCAAATGATTTCAACACACACTTCCTCAGTGACATTAGCACTGCCTGTGTGTGCGTCTGTGTGTGTGTTTGTGTCTGTTGGGGTTCATTAGCTTAACCACTGACCTTTAGAAAGCAAGCAAAGAAGCACACACACACGCACGCACGCACGCACGCACACACACACACACACACACACACACACACACACACACACACACACACACACACACACACACACACACACACACACACACACACACACACACACACACACACACACACACACACACACACACACACACACACACACACACTGACCTCAGCGATGAGGACGACGATGACGCAGTCGTCCTTCTCGGCGGCGCTGAGCTCGGTCATGAGGGAGTTGAGGGTGTCGGTCAGGTACGAGTGGGCCTCCCGCTTCACACTGGGGACGCCCATCACGATGGAGACTGCAAACACAAGAAGAGGATGAATGACCTCACAAAACAAAACAGTGAGGAGGTCAGAGGTCAGAGCAACCTGAACACGTGTCAATCAATGTAGAAGTAACTTCTTCAGAGAACTTGTCTCCAGGATCAGCGGCAGAGTGAGCGCTCCTCTCTTAACTTGTGTAGCGTTAGCGTGTTAGCACACATTAGCTGAGGGATGACTTGTTTAATGGCTGTCACCCTGAACGTTGTCGATAAACTCGAAACTTCCTGCACAGGTGTTTCAAACTAAAAGTCTCCAGAAAGCTGGATTTTATTTCTCTCACACTTTCAACTTTCTGTTTATAGACTTCTTCTTAGTTTATGGATCTTAATCTTAATCTTAATTTACATTGTTGTAAATGACACTGTGTTTCTGTTTTACTTTGAAATGAAACTCCTTGTGTCTGTATCTTACCTTCCTGTCTTAGTCCTGTTTCTGCCCCTGTGATTGACAGCACCTGTCCCTCATGTGTCTCACCTGTCAATCATCTTCTCTTTTTCTAGTTCCCAGTGTTTCTAATGTTTTTCAGTATTTTCCTTTGCTTTTGTATCTTGTTCTTCTGTCTTGTTGTTTTTTCTAATTAAATTAACTTTGTTTTAATAAATGACTGGCTCACACACACACACATACACACACACACAAACACACAGAGACTCACACACACGGACACACACACACACACACACACGGACACACACCCCTCGCCCAGGTGCTGTCTCACCTCCAGTGCGTCCCTGTCCCAGGTGCACAGCGGGCTGCAGACTGTCCTCTCTGTTCAGCAGGTGAGGAAGATGATGGAAGACGGAGGGAAGCTGCAGGACGTTTTTACTGCTGCTCACATTCCACAGCTTCAGCCTGGTCTCCTCTGAAAACACCAGACCAGGTCAGACCAGGTCAGACCAGGTTTACTTAACATTAGATCAGAGTAAACCAGCAGAGGCCATGTCACAAGTTAGACAGATTTTCTAAACCAAACACGACCATGTTAGATCAGATTAGACCAGGCTGGATCAGATAAAACCATGTTAGATCAGATTATACCAGGTTGGATCAGATTAGACCAGGTTGGATCAGATTAGACCAGGTTAGATCAGATTAGACCAGGTTGGATAAGATTAGACCAGGTTGGATCAGATTAGACCAGGTTGGATCAGATTAGAACAGGTTAGTTCAGGTTAGACCAGGTTAGATCAGATAAGACCGGGTTAGATCAGATTAGACCATGTTAGATCAGATTAGACCGGGTTAGATCAGATTAGACCAGGTTGGATCAGATTAGACCAGGTTGGATCAGATTAGACCAGGTTGGATCAGATTATAACAGGTTGGATCAGATTAGACCAGGTTGGATCAGATTATACCAGGTTGGATCAGATTAGACCAGGTTAGATCAGATTAGACCAGGTTGGATCAGATTAGACCAGGTTGGATCAGATTAGACCAGGTTGGATCAGATTAGACCAGGTTAGATCAGATTAGACCAGGTTGGATCAGATTAGACCAGGTTGGATCAGATTAGACCAGGTTGGATCAGATTAGACCATGTTAAATCAGATTAGACCGGGTTAGATCAGATTAGACCAGGTTGGATCAGATTAGACCAGGTTGGATCAGATTAGACCAGGTTGGATCAGATTATAACAGGTTGGATCAGATTAGACCAGGTTGGATCAGATTATACCAGGTTGGATCAGATTAGACCAGGTTAGATCAGATTAGACCAGGTTGGATCAGATTAGACCAGGTTAGATCAGATTAGACCAGGTTGGATCAGATTAGACCAGGTTAGATCAGATTAGACCAGGTTGGATCAGATTAGACCAGGTTGGATCAGATTAGACCAGGTTGGATCAGATTATACCAGGTTGGATCAGATTAGACCAGGTTAGATCAGATTAGACCAGGTTGGATCAGATTAGACCAGGTTAGATCAGATTAGACCAGGTTGGATCAGATTAGACCAGGTTAGATCAGATTAGACCAGGTTGGATCAGATTAGACCAGGTTGGATCAGATTAGACCAGGTTGGATCAGATTAGACCAGGTTAGATCAGGTTAGACCAGGTTGGATCAGATTAGACCAGGTTGGATCAGATTAGACCAGGTTGGATCAGATTAGATCAGGTTGGATCAGATTAGACCAGGTTAGATCAGGTTAGACCAGGTTGGATCAGATTAGACCAGGTTAGATCAGATTAGACCAGGTTGGACCAGGTTGGACCAGGTTAGATCAGGTTAGACCAGGTTAGATGAACCATGTCCAGACGGTTTCATGGACCAGAGGACAGGAGACCACAGATGTCTGAAGGCACCTGACAGGCTGCTCCAGGTCCGGTTGATGTCTCTGAGCGCCTGCTTCTCTGCGATGGCTCTCTTGATCTCCTCCAGCACCAGGTTCAGCTCCTTAGAGCGACGCAGGTTCTCCTGCTCCGCGGAGTGGAGGCGCTCCCTCAACGCCAGAAACTCCCTCTGGTAGATATCCACCACATCTCCTGAGGAGGAGAGGAGATTTAAATATATTTGAGTTAATCAAAACAAAGAATATATAGAGAACAATCCTTATTCAAAATAAACATAATTTTCTCCATCGTTTCCTAAATATTCAACTTACACGTCATTAAAAACCTCCAATATTCAGCAGGAAACGTTTAAATCATGAAGAATTCTGAACAGAGTTTGGTGGATTTGTTACAGCAGCAGCTTCTGGTTCAGGAAGCAGAGGATCATGGGTAATGTCCAGTGGTAATACATTGATCCACTTTGTTTTTAAATGAAAACATTTAAACAGAAGTAGTCACCAGATGTGTCTGCAGGTGGCGCTGTTGATCAGAAACTGCTTCTTATTAATATAAAAGGACATCGGTGGACCTGGACTGTTTCATTTCACTGATTTGTCATTTACTGATGGACGAACAGATTAATGTTCCAGGGATTTAATCGTCATTAACAGGTAGAGAGACAGAGAAATACGTAATCTGAGTGAAAACATGAAAATAAAAAGCTAAATCCTTCATCCGCTGCAGCAAACATCATCCATCCGTCCATCATCCCTCAGCGGGTTGACGCTGTGTGACAGTAAATCTGCAGTAATCCCTGTGAGACACGCAGCGTCTCCCTCTCCAGACTCTAACACCCGCCTGCAGAGAATCTAACATGGCTTCTATTTGATTCAGTTCATTTCAACATGATTCATCAGCTTCCTCCCACAGGACACATCATGAACCAGAGATTATAAAACAGGGCGACTGCTTGTTTCTGAAGCTGTTTTCACACATGAACTAACGTCTGCACATGTTCCTCACGTGTTCCTCACATGTTCCTCACATGTTCCTCACATGTTCCTTACATGCTCTGCAGGATCTGAATGTGAGAACAAATGTCAGCGTCAGTGTCTCTGGAACTTTTCCTTTAGTTTAAGCTGAACCCAATAAATTAGACATTTCTCTCATAATGTCCCATAATTTACATTTTTCCTGTGGAACTTTCCTGGATGGAGAACACACACAGGAACTCTCTCATTCTGCTGTAATTGTTTCTCTAAACCCTCATTAACGGAGCACAATAGTCACATCTGTTTGGCTGATAAGAGAAGTGCATTACTGAGAGCGTGCACACACACACACACACACACACACACACACACACACACACCACTGATGAGTTTTTAATGATGCTCCTGCCCAGTTATTTATCTGCTCTGATGAAATAATCTCCCTCCTGCAGCCGTCGCTCTGTTAAACACTGAGCTGCTGCAGACTGAAGCTCCTCGGGTCAGAACGTTAGAAACATCAGGACGAGCGGCGACCACACACCAGACACTGAGACACACACATCTGGAGTCAGGGCCTGGTTAGCTTAGCTTAGCATAAAGACTGAAAATAAAGGGGAACTGCTAGCCTGCGTCTGACCAGAGTTCACACCATCATGCATGTTTTATATATAAGGTCTCTGTGTCTGTCTGTTTGAAAACCTCAGGGCAACTTCTCACATTGTGGCTGTAGTGAAGGCTGCGTCCTGCAGGGGGCAGTAGCAGGACTGATGACCGGTACTGACAGACTCGTTCTTCTTCTGAGTTAAAACAAGCAGCGAGATTTAATTTACAGGCTTTTACGACCAAGACAGACGAGTGTGTGTGTGTCTGTGTGAGTGTGTGTCTGGATAAGGATAACATCAATAATGGGAGAGTACAAGGCATCACAGAGGACACAAACACACACAAACACACACAACAAATCAGATATAAGATGGCTGAATCATATTGTAGTGATGTGCAAAAGTGTGTGTGTTAAAAAAAACATACTAACCAGTCACAGGGTGCAGACCACCCAGTGAATGAGATTACCCAGTATCCACACACACACACACACACACACACACACACACACACACACACAACACACACACTGGATGACTCACAGGGTCTTGAGGTTGATTGGTTCATTGATCAATAAACGTCTGTTATCGATCATTTCTTGATCAATAAAGGGATTTTTGGATCATAATGATTATTTGAATTATTCACTACTCTGTGTTACGTAACATTAAGTCGGAGCAGCAGCTGAGGTGGGTGGAGACGGGGGCGGAGCTTATTTACAGAGTCACACTCCTGATTTAATCGTAATTTCCTTTGATTTAGAGAAACAGAGACAAGTTTTGAAAATAACTTTAAGTTTGTTTGAGCAGCTGACGGCACAAGAATAGTAAAAATTGTGAATGTGTTAAAGTGTGTGTTTGTAAGTGTGTGTTGTTTGTGTGTATGAGTGTGAGTGTATGAGTTTGTTTGTGAGTGTGTGGCTTCCTGTTCATCTTCATGCTCACAGGGAGAGAAACTGGACGATCAAGTCCACATGACTGAGCTTCATGCACAGTTTGCTCTGACACTTTCAAACCAACTCCCCAACAAAGTTCCTAACGAGGTTCCTAACGAGGTTCCTAACAAGGTTCCTAACGAGGTTCCTAACGAGGTCACTAACAAGGTTCCTAACGAGGTTCCTAACGAGGTCACTAACAAGGGCTGTGTCTGTTCCCTCTGCAGATGATGTTGAATCAGAGAGAGAGGTAAATGAATCCTGCTCTCTCTGCAGGTTCAGTCATTTAAAGTGTGTTGCAGTAGTTAGAGTAGGTACCACACACACTAATGAAACTAGCAGCTTTAACACAACGTTAACACAACAGGTTATCTAGTGGCAGGGAAACGGTGTCGTGATCTTCCCCTGCTGAGTCAGCTAACAGTGTCCCAGTCCCAGAGCGGCGTTACATCACTTCAACAACATGACGCACAAGAACTCGTTCAACAAAAATAATGATGACAACTGTGTCAGTGCAGCACGGAAACTAAGCAGAACACAAAAATACAGTGAGCGGAAAGAAGGATGGAAAACATGACACAACGATAAGAGACGCAAAATCCCCAGAATGGAGAGAAATCCCTGATGTAGCTAATCAACCAACTGCAGAGGAGACAGGCTACTTCCTGTTTACATCACAAACAAAAACACCAACAAGCGTTCAGTCGGGCCAGCAGGTGGCGATAAAGTCAACAATCCATCATATACCAGAGAAGAAGCTGATCCGACCTCCATCTTTACCTTCACCTGAAACCACGACTCTTCATCCTCACGTCTCCTCTACTGAAGACATCCAGATACAAAGCTCTGGTGAAATGAGAAGATGACCTGAACTGAGCGTTCACAGCTTGTCTGTGATTTGTCACCAGACACACATGATTTGTAAATCGAGAGAACCCCTGTCCCTGGGTTCCCCTGAGTCTTCACAGGGAGTTCGAGCCCCAGTGAAGGAACAGACGTCAGGAACAGACCAAAGTGCTGTTGTCTGTCGCTCTGAGCGGACGACTGGCAGCAGCATCAGCGTCTGAGCCAGAACCGCAGAGAACAACAGACACAAGCCCAGAAAACACCAGGAACTGAAGAAGAGAGCAGACAAAAGAGTCGAAGGCTGCCTGGAGCCAGAGCCGCTGAACAAAGATGGCGTCTGCTCCTCGTCTCTCCTCGACAGACATGGAACAAGTCTGATGGAGGGACAGGTGCATCTGTCAAGACACAGGAAACACAAGCTTCCAATCAGCAGGTCGGCTTCAAACCCAGCACCTGAACCAGACGCGGCTTCCTGTGGGAACTGTGATTTCAGTGTGAGGCCGTGATGCTCGTGGTGAAACAGCCGCCAGGACGCCGGGGGGGGGGGGGGCGCTGCCTCACTTCTTTTCTTTTTAAAACACTGACGAGGAAAAGTTTTTCTGTGTTTAATGAATAAAAGATGGCGAGACGGGGTTAAAGGTCACCACAGGAGACATGAGGAACCATTTCTTAATATGAAGGATTATTAATATTTCAACTCTGCAGCTGTAAATTGATTTGTCAGTCCCTCCAAGTTGCAAAGATACAAAGTTGTGTTGTTTCATATAACTG
>NC_070633.1:29039785-29067285 GCF_947347685.1 Pleuronectes platessa
AGAGAGAGGGGTCAGAGTGTGGGGGGGGGGATAGAGAGAGGGGAGAGAGTGTGTGTGGGGGGAGACAGAGAGAGGGGGGGGGGGTTAAGTCAATTGAACTTTATTTGTTCAGCATGAAATCACATGATCTCTTATCAAACAGAGAATGAATCATATTTACAGAACTGATGTCAACGACACATTTTTATAAAACGATAATAATCATAAGTCATTTTAGAAACTGAAGTTGTAAATGCAAGTGAAGGAAAAGTCGAAATACTGGAGTCAGGTATTAAAGTAACGAGTGGATATTTTCCTGGAGGTAGAAGAAACATTATTAAAACAAACTTTGTGTGTTCAGTGATTTGTTCGATTCTCTCTCCGCAGGGAGATGAACACAATCTGTAAACTTCATTTAAATATGATGATGAAGGATTCGATGGTTCGAAGCAGCTCAATCAGAGGAAGTACAAACTTTATTTTGATATTGTTCTGTGTCTTTAAGTGTAAACAGAGAAAATTAAATCAGATTAATTCGATTTAACAATGTGAAGTCAGAATTCATGATAGAGACAAACACAGTTTCTTGTTGAACCGGCGCTGCCTTGCTCAGAGGCCCAGTCGCTGAGGTCACACTGGCCTCTAGCGGTCATGTGCAGCAGGTGCAGGTTGAGATGATGGAAGTCGGTTCTGAGACAATTAGAGAAAGAAGCTCGAGTCCCTTTTACCACAGGAACGGTTCAACTCCTCATTTCACTTCCTGTCTGACGTCACTTCATCAAACTGAGTTCAGATTGTTTCACAGGTTGATTTAATCTTACGGTTATTATTATTATTACACTCTGTTGTATGACAATAAAAAGTCAACATATTAATTACATGTAACATGTCAATAACCTATCAGACAAAACCAAGACGGAAACAATGAAACACGTTGGTTTAATGAGACTCAAACAATACGTATATGTGTATAACATGTATACACATAATATAGTTATTTATTATGTATAATTTATATATATATATATTTATATTTAAGTACAGTCTATACATATGAGACCAGTAAGGAGAGGAAAGAGAATGGATAGAGAAGAAGGGAGGGAGGTAAGGAGAGAAGGAGGCAGGATGGAGGGAAAGAGAAGGAGGCAGAGAAGGAGGGAAGAAGAGAAGGAAGGAGGGAGGGAGAAGGGAGAGAGAGAAGGAGAGAGGGAGGGAAGGAGAGAAGGAGGCAGAGAAGGAAGGAGAGAGGGAAGAGGGAGAGAGAGAAAGAGAGAGGGAGAGAAGGAGGGAGGGAGGTAAGGAGAGAAGGAGGCAGAGAAGGAAGGAGAGAGGGAAGAGGGAGAGAGAGAAAGAGAGAGGGAGAGAAGGAGGCAGAGAAGGAAGGAGAGAGGGAAGAGGGAGAGAGAGAAAGAGAGAGGGAGAGAAGGAGGGAGGGAGGTAAGGAGAGAAGGAGGCAGAGAAGGAAGGAGAGAGGGAAGAGGGAGAGAGAGAAAGAGAGAGGGAGAGAAGGAGGGAGGGAGGTAAGGAGAGAAGGAGGCAGGATGGAGGGAAAGAGAAGGAGGCCGAGAAGGAAGGAGGGAGGGAGGAGGGAGAGAGAGAAGGAGAGAGGGAGAGAAGGAGGGAGGGATGGAAGGAGAGAAGGAGGCAGGATGGATGGAATAATAGAAGGAGCCAGAGAAGGAGGGAAGAAGAGAAGGAGGCAGCAAAGGAAGGAGGGAGAAGAGAGAGAGAAGGAGGGAGGGATGGAAGGAGAGAAGGAGGCAGGATGGATGGAAGGATAGAAAAATGCAGAGAAGGAAGGAGGGAGAGAGAGAAGGAGGGAGGGAGAGAAGGAATGGAGGGAGGGAGAGAAGGAGAGAAGGAGGAGGAAGGGAGAGAAGGAGAGAAGGAGGGATGGAGGGAGGGAGAGAAGGAGAGACGGAGAGAAGGAGGAGGGAGGGAGAGAAGGAGAGAAGCAGAGAAGGAGAGAAGGAGGGAGGGAGGAGGGAGAGAAGGAGAGACGGAGAGAAGGAGGAGGGAGGGAGAGAAGGAGAGTAGGAGGGATGGAGGGAGAGAAGGAGAGAAGGAGGAGGGAGGGAGAGAAGGAGAGTAGGAGGGATGGAGGGAGGGAGGAGGGAGGAGTAAATCAGTGTCGGAGACTCTGACGCGGAAGAGGAATCTTCCCCGGAGAAGGAGGAGGAATCTTGCGGGGAGAAGGACGAGGAATCCCGGCCCCAGAGCAGCGTCTATCGGCCTCTCACACTTGTTGACTCCCGCGTGTCCTCGGCCATCGGCCCGGCGTCTGGACACCTTCCATCCGGGGTGTCGTGTGCTGGTGCCGGTGTGGAGCCGCTGGATCCAGGCTGTGACCGGGACGTTTCTTCACTTTGTCCCGCTTCCCCGAGCGGGGAGCTCCGCTGATCACCCCGAGCCCGGAGCCCTCCTCCCCGCTCCGCAGGGTTGCACCGCTGTCTCCGGGCGCAGGAGCTCTGATCTCGGCGCGGTGGACGTCTCTTCACCGCGAGAACACGGCGCCGAGCGGGTCTGAGGCGACGCTCGGCGGAGCTCAGCTCCATGTTGGAGGCGGGAGGCGGCCGGACACACGCAGACCGAGGAGCCGGTCCAGCCGCGGGAACACGTCCTGTCTCTGGGTGAATAACAGGAAACTAGCTCAGTCTTGTCGAGACCGGTACGAGTAGCTTCTGGAGCGGGGACAGCTCCGGGACACACCGAGCAGGGCGACCCGCCTCTCGGGCTGGAGAAGCTCCTACAAACCCGGGTCTCTGCAGCAGAACCGAGACCTGTGCGGTCCTTCCCGGTCGATGACCGAGTGAGTCCGGGCAGACATGGCGGACTCAGGCCGGATCGGACCGGCGGACCCCGAGGCCGCGGCCAGCCGCCCGGAGAGCCCGCCGGCCGTGAGGAGGAGGGGGCAGCGGTCCCCGGGGCTCCGGGCCCGGCACCAGAGCTCCGCACCGGGGCACTGCTTCAGGAGGGTCACGCTGACCAAGCCCACGTTCTGCCACAGCTGCAGCGACTTCATCTGGGGCATCGTGGGCTTCCTGTGTGAAGGTGAGAACCAGCAACCTCTGCTGCTGCCTTGCTCCTCTGACCTGCGAGGAACCTGAAGCAGCCTGGATCACGTGATCAGGCTCAGGTGTGAATTCAAACTGAGTAAAGTGTCACTGAGGATGCTTCCTTCCTCCTCTCTCCTTTCCTCCTCTCTCCTTTCCTCCTCTCTCCTTTCCTCTCCTTCTCAGTCCTCTCCTTCTCTGTCCTTTCCTTTGGCGTTCTTGTTGTCCCTTCTTTCCCTTTCTATAGTTTCCTTTCCTTTCTTGTCCTTCTTCTATCTTTTCATTTTTCTTTCATTCCCTCTTCATCTTCATCACTTTCTTTGCTTTTCTGTCCTTTTCTTTCCCACTAAGCCTCGTCTTCATCATGAATTCAACAGTCCAACTGAAGAGCACATCCAGGACACACACACACACACACACACACACACACACACACACACACACACACACACACACACAAACACACACAAGATTAAGGACAACTAGTGTGTGTTTGTGTGTGTGCGCGCACAATCAACTCGTGATTTATTTCTTCTGGTTGGCATGGCAACAGGAGACTGGCAGAGATGCTCAGTGCTGGAAGAATGTGTCTGTGTGAGTGTGTGTGTCTGTGTGAGTGTGTGTGTCAGTGTGAGTGTGTGTGTCTGTGTGAGTGTGTGTCTGTGTGAGTGTGTGTGTCAGTGTGAGTGTGTGTCTGTGTGAGTGAGTGTGTGTGTGTGACAGCAGAGGCATGAGCATCCTCAGGTCACACACAACAGCAGCGAGTGGGGGCTCAGCCGGGTTGTGTAACGTTTCAACACAACCTGTGATGTCACCAGCATGCGGCTGAATGTTCCCACGACATCTAAACACAGAAGCTTTGTGTCACGTGACCTGAACCAGAAGCTTCAGATCCTGGTCATCATCATGTTGTGGCCGATAGTTTCTAGTGATTTCTTACCCATGAGCCTCGGCGGCTGTTGCTATGAAGAAGAGGTCAATCAGAAGCTCCATGTCAAACACGTTGTTGCAGTCGTGACAGGATGGTGGCGCTGTTGTTCCTGAATTCACCTGAAATTCATCCCAAACTTAAACTGAATGACTCGAGCTTCAGATTGTGTTTTCTCCAGTTTGTTTAGATTTCTACAAAACCACAAGTTAAAGGAGAGATCTTCCTGTTTATCATTTTAATGATTCGTGACTTTAAAATGTTTACATGCTCTAATGTTCAGAATCACGTTCCTCAGACTGTCCATCGCTGCAGCTCCTCTTCTCAGCCTCTGTCTCAAACACTTGGTTTCAGCTCCTGTCTCTTTAAGATAAAGTCTGCTCTAATTGGCCAGCTGCTCCACTGTGCTATGATTGGTCAGCCTCTTACTTTACCTGCTTTGTGAGGGGGTTTGTTTAATGAGTCCGTTCAGAAGAGATGGAGAATCAGAGGGTGCTCGTTGACTCTGAGTCGTTATCAGGCGTGTCCATGGCGTGTCCACAGCGTGCTCCAGCTCCAGGACAAGAGAAACCTGCTTGATCTACTGGAGACGATTTCCAGGGGTTGGCACTTACTGGAAGTTGCTTTGGATAAAAGCGTCAGTTCAATGATCTGTTTAAAGAACAGACGGGACCGGAGGTTATCCAGGTAACTTCAGTCACAGGCTAATGAAGCTGGTTCACTTGTTACCGGGGTTAGTGACCATCGTAACTGAACCACTAACCTGCTCCGGTGCTGGCCAATCAGATCGAAGGACCATCGGTCACCTACCGGATCCTGACCGGGACAAATGAGTTGAGTCTCCAGCAAAGTGAGAAATGTAAATGTCAGCAGATTTCTTCACAGAGGAGAGGAATCGTTCCAGATCCTTCATGTGTTCAAATAAGAGAATAAATAAGTTATAACTTCATTTCAATTCAACCAAGATTGTTTGTGACAGTAAAGCTTTTATTAAACAACGAGTTGACTGAGACACTTGATAACTTGCCCTGTTGTTAAGATGATACTCGGTTAAGTGAAGGAAAATCACCACAACACATCCTGTTGAGCTCAGTCTGAGATTCACCACAATGTGACAAACTGACGACAAACACCACAAACTACATGTCAGTTCATCTTAGAGGCAGCGCGGTCACCTCAGCTGACAGCCGCCTATAAAGTCATTTCATAGTGTTTTTCTTATTATTAGTTTCATTCCTTTATTATTCAGCTCAGAAGATGTTTCACTGAAAACTCTTAATTACACAGAGAATAAATGTTATTTATCGATATTTCTACAATCAAAGACACAAAATAACAAAGTAAATAACAAAGAGAAAACCCAGAAACCAGAGACTTTATATAGAAGGAGGAGGAGATTTCTCCTCTTTCTTCAATTCCTCACATTTCAGCAGTGAACCTCTGTGTTGATGCCTTGCTCAGCGGCCTCTGTCCTCTCTGTCTCCTCAGTGTGTAACTTCATGTGTCATGAGAAATGTCTGAAGACGCTGAGATCGGTTTGTTCCTGCGTGACTGCGTGTGCAGTCCGGGTGAGTAACACACACAGACACACACACAGACACAGACACACACAGACACACACACAGACACACACACAGACATGGTGTTTATTGATCAGCACTGATCACTGCTGCACCGATCAATCCACTGACAGTCAACACAGAGTGAAGCGCTGAGTTTCATCAATGTGAACACCACTAGATGTTTCCTTCTGACGCCTGCTCCTCACGTCTCAGGATTCTTACATTAAAGGGGACATATTATGAAAGGGGGGTGAGGTGGGGGGGGGGGGGACCTCATAACAGGTCAATCTGGGTACAAAGGTGCTGTTTTAAATTATCCTTGTGGAATTTTGCCCAAAATATGTTACAGACATTTCATTAAGATCCCATATCCACAGTGGTAAAATGGGCTGATGGTTAAACTGAGCCGCTGCTTGATGTGAACCTGTCGTGTTGTTTTAGTCACGGCTCAGCTGTTATCAAGGGTTCGAGTAAACTGGATTCTTATATTATTACATAATACTAATGATAATATAAAAAAATCAAACTCAATGGCGACACATTGTGGACTTTATGATTTAAATTTTGATTAATGAAAGAAAAAATAAATGGAGTGGAACCACCACAGCTCCAGTAAATCTCCACCTCCCTCTTTCTCATTTATGAGAGATTAATCTGTCCGTCTATCTGTCGATGCCTCGCTCCACACTGACGTCACTGCCACCAGGGGGCAGCGTTCGTATCGGAGATATTTAGGCTTCATTGCAGGAGGAAGTGGAGACGTGTGGTCGTCCTTAAACGTTTCATGTATCTGTGGTTTGTGGCAGCAGGAGGAACCAAGTGTTGCAGTTTGTTTTGTTTTTTTTAATGCGGAACTATTAAATTTGCATGTTTTGTTGTTCTTTGAGTTGCATTAACGCTATGTGTACTTACGCTGCCCCCTGCAGGTGCCAGTGGCTCACTGCTTCGGTCCGGCAGGTCAGAAGAAACGTTTCTGCTGCGTCTGCAGGAAACACACGGAGGGAAACACGGCGCTGCGCTGCGAAGGTCAGACCTTCAACCATCTGCACATCTCCACCGCTTCTCTGTGGAGCAACACATCAGTGACTCATCGTACAATAAGAACCTGTGACTCAAGTGTGTGTGTGTGTGTGTGTGTGTGTGTGTGTGTGTGTGTGTGGTGTGTGGTGTGTGTGTTTCTCAGTGTGTGAGCTGCATGTCCACGCTGACTGTGCCACGTTCACCTGTGCCGACTGTCGCCGCTGTCACCTGGACGGGACCCTGGAGCAGGTGAGCAGCACATTGTACAGTTCAGTACATTTAGTCCATAGGGCCTCTCACCGACAGGATCTACTTCCTGCTGCTCCAGGATACGGTTCCCCACCACTGGAGGGAGGGGAACCTGGCGTCAGCGGCGAGGTGTGAGGTGTGCCGGCGCTCCTGCGGCTCGTCCGACGTCCTGGCGGGGATGAGGTGTGAGTGGTGCGGCATCACGGTGAGAACCAATCACAGCGTTTCACAGGAGATCATTGTTATTAATAAAAAACAGTTAAAGCACCGTCAATCAACCAATCAGATACAAGCTGATCACATAATCTGACTCAAAGTTTCTACAACCAAAAACTTACCTTCAGAACAATAACTAACGATCAACTTTAATCTGATGAGTTAATAAATGCTCTGATATAAATACACAGGAGAATTCCACTTATTATGAATCAGTAATATATGATTGACAGGTTATTCAGTGAATCAGGTATTTTCACATCATGATAGACGGTGTATTTACAAAGGGATCAAATCTGGTCTGTTTAATTCTTGATGAATCTTGTTTTCTTGATCAATTAATTATAATTAATTAAAACATGAATCATTCTGCTCACACTCACTGAAAAGTGAATTAAACTCAATGTTTCTGTTTCACTGTGCAGAGCCATGCGGCGTGTTACCTCAGCGTGCCACCAGGCTGCACTGTGGGGCGTCTGCACGGCATGCTGCTGCATCCGGCCTGCGTCCAGCTCGACTCCAGAAACTTCAGCAAGATGCACTGCTACCGTATCACAGAGAGCTGCAGCCCCGAGCTGGGTACACACACACACACACACACACACACACACACACACACACACACACACACACACACCTCCTGACCACATCCTCTGTGAGGCTGCACACACACAACGGGTGAGAAGCAGAAACATCGTCTCACTTCCTGAACGCTTCACTTTGAGCCTGGAAGTGATAATGAGGCTTTTTCAGCTTTCAAAGAAACAATTTTATAAAAACTGTTTGTGAATGTGAACTAAACCACTGACATGCTCCTGACATGCTCCTTACATGCTCCTGACATGCTCCTGACATGCTCCTGACATGCTCCTGACATGCTCCTGACATGCTCCTGACATGCTCCTTACATGCTCCTGATATGTTCCTGACATGCTCCTGACATGCTCCTGACATGCTCCTGACATGCTCCTGACATGCTCCTGACATGCTCCTGACATGCTCCTGACATGCTCCTGACACTGAGTCTCCCTTGTTTCCATCAGATAACTCAGATGACGTGGATCCGCCTGCCGTGGCGTCTAAAGACGTTCAGCCGGCCGCTGCTGAGTCAGGTCAGTTCTCAGAGTCTGTGCACGAGAAAATAAACAATCTTGGTTTTAACTCACTAAACTTTCAGTTTACATCAAAACTCTGGATCAACAATTGCTGTCAGGTTTCCAGTCGGGGAGATAGTTCCATGTAGAATGAAACTCCTGATCGTTAGATGAACAAGCTCAGGGAAACGTCATTGCTTTGAGATGGAGCCCAACAGAATCAGTCATTAGCTGCAGGGGGCGCTGTTCCTCTGTCAAAGGGACATATTGTGGATTTAATCAGGCTGAATTTGTAGAAACATCAGAACAGACACATAGAATATCTCTTTATTCATTTGAAAGCTATACGAGGAATATTTGACATGTGCGTGTGTGTGTGCATTTGTGTGTGTGTGTGTGTGTGTGTGTAACAGGTAAGCAGTTTCTCAAGGTGTTTGACGGGGATGATGCAGTCAAACGGAGTTACTTCAGACTCGTCTCCATTTTTCGAGCCACAAGAAACGAGGAAGTTGTGGTGAGGGTTCAACTTCTGTCTCTAAAACACACACATGCACGCACACTCTACTACTAGCTGTATTTCAAAATAAAAGCATGATGGTTTTGTAACAGCAGCTAATACTTCAGTTAATTCACCAGTGAATGTGACAGAAGCCAAATTAATTAAAAACTAAGCTCTGAACTCTGCAGCTCATTCCTCTTTGTGCTCAGACATAAATTAAAGTTGCACTACCTGCGTTCTCCTGCAGGAGGCGGCGCTGAGGGCCTTCTACCTCCCAGATGACCCTCAGGACTTCGAGCTGCACGAGGTCGGCGGTCTGCAGCGTCTCCACAGCGACGACATCCTGAACCGTAATGGCGGCCCCGACAACCGGAGCTCTCTGAAGGACGGAGGCGAGGCCTGGCTGCTGAGGCCCAAGCCCCGAGCAGCTGAGGTCATCCAGGTGTACGCCGGCTGGCCCAGGTGAGGCATGCTGGGAAACGGAGTTCAGCGGTTCAGACGTTTGTGTGACGCTGCTGGTTTGTGTGCTGACTTTAGAAATAGAGTTAATCACATGTGTTTAGAGAATGAAAGTCAAGACAGTCAATGAAAAGTCTTGAATGTTGGATCAGGAACAGTTTTTCTTTTAAAGTTTTCAAGTGATCCTGAGTTCATCCTTGATGCAGCTGCATATCGCAGGTTGTGGCCATTTGACCTGTTTGTGTGTTTTCAGGTCGGGTGCAGCTTTCGTACGTGTCTCCGTCTCTAAGGACGCCACGGCAGCTTCAGTCCTCACTGAGGTCCTCAGTCAGCTGGACAGACAGGTACTCATTGTGTTTTTTAATATTGTGGAAAGTCTCAGATGAATAAATGAATCTGCAGCCGTGAGCGTGTGTCACAGCAGAGTCAAGGTCACATGACCCAGGCCTGAACATGGAAGAACCCGCAGCACAGACACTGGTTCAAACCCAGGTCCTCAAACGTAGAAGATAAAGTAAACACAGGTTGACATGGAAGACTCACAGCAGCAAGAAGAAGGACAAGAGCTGATTTACAGGTTGATGGTTCAATCCCAGGCTCCTGTGGTCTGCTGTAGTGTCTTCGGGCAACCCACTGATTTCGAACTGTCCATGATTGTTTCAAATGATTATAATATATATATTGAAGCAGTCTAAAAGATTCATTTCCAAACAACAGTTTTTTTATTTAAACACAGTTTATAATTATTACTTTATTTGAAAAAAGTTCAAATAAAAGAGTTTTAAATAATTATTTTGCCGTTTAGCTCCAATTCATTGAGGACCACCTCACTACTGCCCCCTAGGTGAAGAGAGGTTGAACAGCATGAATAGGAAGTGGACAGTCTCTCTGTAGTGATGAAGTAAGTGACCCACAATGCAGTTGGGCGATAAATGAGCAGCTGACGTGTCTGTCGTTCCAGGAGGAGGACGAGTCCGGCTTCAGTCTTCTGGAGGTTTTCATGAGCAGCAAGCAAGGTGAGGTCAGCGTGTCCACAGAATAAACACCAGCGGGTTCAAATCCCCCGGACGCCCGGAGGGACGAGCCGTCACTCTGATCTGAAAAACATTTTCAACGATTTAATCGTCTTATGATTTACTCACAGCCTCAAAATATAATTTCTCTGAACTGTTGAAGTCGTGTGACTTTGTGACGTAGTAGAGCCGAAGGTCACGACCTCTCCTCCTGTCCTGTAGTGCAGAGACAGACGCTGACGCCTCAGGAGAAGATTGTGGACAAACTGCAGGAGATCAGGAAGGTGAGAAGAGACGTCCACAACCTTCAGCCACAATATGTGACTTTTTAAACTGGAGGCATTAAATGAGTTGGAGAATCAACAGAACAGAAATAAAAGTTCCTTTTTCTACGTCGCGCTGCAGTTGTCCCTGCGACAGATGAACCAGACTCGGTTCTACGTCGTGGAGAACAGGAAGCGGGCGGTGCAGGTCAACCTGCTGATTGGAGGACTGCCCCCCCTGCTGGCCAGAGAGGAGTACGCCCAGCTGATCCAGGAACAGCTGACCATCAAGAGTGAGTCTGAGCTCCGTCATCGAGGGTTAAAGGTTATTGGGTCGGACAGGTTTACTCACAACCTGTGTAATCGTCTGCTACCAGTGTCACGTTGTTTGTTTACTTGTTTGTTTGTTCTGACTCTCTGCTGATACCTTGTGGCCGGAGGATTCATGTCGTCAGGTTGTCCGTCACAAATTCATTGTTAAAGCGATATTTCAAGAATTTCTTCAAATTTGGAACAAAAACCTTCAGTTAAAGTCACAGATTCACGGTGATTGTAGTTTGTGTGTAAGCGCTCGTCTTATCAAGGTCATGACCTCTCTCCTCCTCCCCCTCCTCCCCTCCTCCTCCCCCTCCTCCCCCTCCTCTCTCCTCCTCCCCCTCCTCCCCTCCTCCTCCCCCTCCTCCCTCTGCAGGTCACCTGGTCACCGTCACCCACATCTACCCCAGTCAAGGTGAGAGGCCGCCCTGCAGTGTAGATTAAAGCTTTCCTGTGTTAGTGCTGTATATGGAACTGTGTGTGTGTGTGTGTGTGTGTGTGTGTGTGTGTGTGTGTCTGCTCAGGTGCGGTGGTGCTGCAGGTCTCATGTTTCTCTGAGGCAGAGCGGATCTACATGTTGGCTAAAGACACGTCTGTGAGCAGCAAGACGCTGACGTCCCTCGTCGTCCCACAGATCCTGGTAACGTCTCCGTCCTGATCCAACCTCACTCTCACTCAAACAGGTCACATGATCAGTGATGTCACACAGAAAACAGAAAGAGACGTCATGCATGGTTTATAGTGTCCAGTCAGTTAACATGGAGGAGGAATGGATTAGGACATATACTGCAGCCAGCCACCAGGGGGCGATCCGGATCATAGAGATAGTAAATATCTAAGTTGTAACATGAGATAAAGATAAACTACACAGAATATAAGTTATGATAAAGGTTATTAACTCATCGTCCACGTGTCAGCTCTTCTTCACTGATCGTCCCTGCTGTCGTTCCTCAGCCCAGCAGACTGGCTGCAGACGTCTGCCCCCTGCTGGTGTTCGTCAACCCGAGGAGCGGAGGCCTGAAGGGCCGCGAGCTCCTCTACAGCTTCAGGAAGCTCCTGAACCCTCATCAGGTCTTTGACATGTCCACAGGAGGACTGCTGGCTGGGTGAGAGCAGGAGGTGCTGACGTGTGTTGGTCTGCAGCCTCGTGGGACGTGTCTCTAACTGCTCTTTGTCTCCGGTGCAGTCTCCACACCTTCAGGGAGGTTCCCAGGTTCCGGGTGCTGGTCTGTGGGGGGGATGGGACGCTGGGCTGGGTGCTGGGAGTCCTGGAGGCCGTCCGACACAAACTGGTCTGTCGAGAGCCGCCCATCGGCATCGTGCCTCTGGGAACAGGTCAGACCAACAGCCGCTTCCGAAGCTCCTCCTACTTGTTCTTACTGTGATGTCATTTCCTGGAGAATCTTCACCAGAAGAACTGACAAACGACATTCTCTCTTTAAAACTGATGTTTTCATCAATAAAAACGTAAAAGATATTCATCCTAAGGATTTTAAATATAGAAACATGAATTTTTTGTTTCTTAACTCTTAGTTCTTATTTGAACTGAGCAGTGAAAGTTTATTTGCTCATGCTCCTCCCCGCCACTAGGTGGTGCCTATGAGCGTATTGTTTTTCACTGCACATTACAAATCATAAAGACGTCATAACGATCGACACATGAGGTAGAAGTCAGAGGCTTCGACTTTCTGCTGCAGCATCAATGAATGTTAAACCGTCCCTTCGTCCCCTCGTCCCCTCGTCCCCTCGTCTCCTCGTCTCCTCAGGTAATGACTTGGCTCGTATCCTGCGCTGGGGGCCGGGCTACAGCAGCGAGGACCCGCACCACATCCTGGTCTCTGTGGACGAAGCAGACGAGGTTCTGATGGACCGGTGGACCATCCTGCTGGACGCTCAGGACATGTCTGAGGACGGACAAGGCAACGGCTTCCTCGAGCCGCCCAAGGTCTGGTTCAAGATCAAACCGCATCAGATGCTTATGAACCAAACGTCCACACGTGTACAGAAAAGGTCACGAGGTCAATAACTGTAACTCTACTGTCGCAGATCGTACAGATGAACAACTACTTTGGTTTGGGCATCGACGCTGAGCTCAGCCTGGACTTCCACACGGCCCGAGAGGACGAGCCTGATAAGTTCACCAGCAGGTACCTTCACCTTCAGGTTCACACGTAGCTAGTGACCACAGACTGACATGTGAAGCAGTAACAGATCACATGAAGCTTCCTGCTCCACCCACACATTCATCCTCCACCCGTCCCTCCAGCCTCGGCTCCTTGAGATCAGGCTCCTGGGACCTGCCTCCACCAGTGATCACCAGCACGTCACTGATCCTCCCTCACACACACACACACACACACACACACACACACACACAAAATGAACCTTGTTATTGTTCCAGGTTCCATAACAAAGGCGTGTACGTGAAGGTCGGTCTTCAGAAGATCATCTACACCAGGAGTCTCCACAATGAGCTGCAGCTGCAGGTGGACTCTCAGGACGTCCCACTGCCCAACATAGAGGGACTGATCTTCCTCAACATCCCCAGGTAACACACATGCACACGCACGTGCACTATACACACTCACACACAAGAGAAGAAAAGTCTAACCTTGCATTGATCTCTGTGTGTGTGTGTGTGTGTGTGTGTGTGTAGTTGGGGTTCAGGCGCTGACCTTTGGGGGACAGAGGTCGACGGTCGCTATGGGAGGCCGAGCATCGATGACGGCCTGCTGGAGGTGGTGGGGGTCACGGGGGTCGTCCACATGGTGAGACAACTCCTGAATTAAATTTGTTTATATACGTAGAGTCTGAGAGACGCATGAATCCAGAGAGAACGAGAGCAGAGGAAGAACTTCTGAACCACAAGAAGCTTCAAGATGTTTCATAAAGTTAAGTTAATATCAAACCTGTCGCTTCCTGGAGGAGAAGCTTCAGACAGGAAGTGACTGAACAACTGACTAAAAGATCTGATATATGAAATATATAAGGACAGAAAAGAGAGAGAACAAGAATGTGATATAAAGAAAGATTCACATGATCCTTTATCATCTGATAATAACAAGAAGAATCACCTGATGATCAATATCTGCAGGAAACAAGTCCACTAACTGTGTGTGTGTGTGTGTGTGTGTCTCTGTGTGTGTGTGTGTGTGTCTCTGTCTCTGTGTGTGTCTCTGTGTGTGTGTGTCTGTGTGTGTGTGTCTCTGTCTCTGTGTGTGTGTCTGTTTCTGTCTCTGTGTGTGTGTGTCTCTGTCTCTGTCTCTGTGTGTGTGTCTCCCTGTCTCTGTGTGTGTGTGTGTGTGTGTGTGTCTGTCTCTGTGTGTGTGTGTCTCTGTCTCTGTCTCTGTGTGTGTGTCTCCCTGTCTCTGTGTGTGTGTGTGTGTGTGTGTGTCTGTTTCTGTCTCTCTTTGTCTCTGTGTGTGTGTGTGTCTCTGTCTGTTTCTGTGTGTGTGTGCGTGGGTCTCTGTGTGTCTGTGTGTCTGTGTGTGTGTGTCTCTGTTTCTGTCTCTGTGTGTGTGTGTGTGTCTCTGTCTCTGTCTCTCTGTCTGTCTCTGTGTGTGTCTCTGTCTCTGTGTGTGTGTCTGTCTCTGTGTGTGTGTGTGTCTCTGTCTCTGTGTGTGTCTCTGTGTGTGTGTGTGTGTGTGTCTCTGTCTCTGTGTGTGTCTCTGTGTGTGTGTGTCTCTGTCTCTGTGTGTGTGTCTCTGTCTCTGTGTGTGTGTGTGTGTGTCTCTGTCTCTGTGTGTGTGTCTCTGTGTCTGTGTGTGTCTCTGTGTGTGTCTCTGTGTGTGTCTCTGTGTGTGTCTCTGTGTCTCTGTGTCTCTGTGTGTGTGTGTGTCTCTGTCTCTGTGTGTGTCTCTGTGTCTCTGTGTCTCTGTGTGTGTGTGTGTCTCTGTCTCTGTGTGTGTGTCTCTGTCTCTGTGTGTGTGTGTGTGTCTCTGTCTCTGTGTGTGTGTCTCTGTGTCTGTGTGTGTCTCTGTGTGTGTCTCTGTGTGTGTCTCTGTGTGTGTCTCTGTGTCTCTGTGTCTCTGTGTGTGTGTGTGTCTCTGTCTCTGTGTGTGTCTCTGTGTGTGTCTCTGTGTGTGTCTCTGTGTGTGTCTCTGTGTCTCTGTGTGTGCAGGGCCAGGTGCAGAGTGGCCTCCGCTCTGGGATCCGTATTGCTCAAGGGAACTACATCCGGCTGACGGTCAGTAAGCCCATCCCGGTGCAGGTGGATGGAGAACCGTGGATCCAGCCGCCGGGTCACATCATCATCTCCGCCGCTGGACCAAAGGTACGGACCCACACTCCTAAAGCCGATGTGAAACAAATACACAAACGATGTTCTCTCGCCGTACATCATACGTCATGTGAAGTTATTTAAATTGTGTGTTGAGCGGTGTGTTGTGCGTGTGCAGGTCCGGATGCTGAGGAAGTCCAGACAGAAGCAGAAGAAGTCTTCATCTGGAGTGAAGGACGCTCGCTCAGAGAGTCCGTCCTCCAGGGACGCTGGACACTCGTAAAGAGTAATGAGCAGCTCCACATGACGAGCTCCAGGTTCTTCTCAGACATTAAGAACAAACCCTCCAGAGGACTGGGAGGTTTGGAAGAAGCTGCCAACACGTTATGATTTATTCTTCTCGTCTGAAATCCCATAATATTGTTGGTTTTTCAAATCGCCCAAAATCGATGTTGTGGTGAAGCTTCGTCTCTGAAGCACGTTGACCAACGAGCTGAGACTGGATCAGTTCAACTGGAGATGAAACCCTGACGTGGTCTGAGTGGAACAGAAGCTTGTTCTTCTTCAGGCTGCAACTGATGTTGGGTCATTCACAATATATATTATATTATAGGTATATATATTTACTGTGTCTGCTTTTTAAAACATTTCATTTAGTATCATCATCTCAAAGGAAATCAACTAAATATCACCTTATCATTCTATGATGCATTTAAAATAACTGGAATGTGAAAGAAATAAAATAGTCAATAAAAAACGTTAATAAGTTAGCATGTGGCTAAGTTATCATATCAAAAGTTACCAAGTTAGCGTCCTTAGCTTTTTTAATTGAATAAATAAATTATGAATAAATTGTAATGACATGATAGTCTTGTTACCATAGAAACCACGATGCAGGTTAACGATGCCTTTTCAGTCGATGCTAACGTGAAGTGCTACAACGGTTAGCTGCTTTCACACGGGTCGCGTTTAATGTGTTCGCGTGAGTCCATGTGAACGTCTCCCTCTAGTGGTGTTAACGTGAAGAGACCATGTGAACGTCTCCCTCTAGTGGTGCTAACGTGAAGAGACCATGTGAACGTCTCCCTCTAGTGGCGTTAACGTGAAGAGACGATGTGAACGTCTCCCTCTAGTGCCGTTAACGTGAAGAGACGATGTGAACGTCTCCCTCTAGTGGTGTTAACGTGAAGAGACCATGTGAACGTCTCCCTCTAGTGGTGTTAACGTGAAGAGACCATGTGAACGTCTCCCTCTAGTGGTGCTAACGTGAAGAGACCATGTGAACGTCTCCCTCTAGTGGTGTTAACGTGAAGAGACCATGTGAACGTCTCCCTCTAGTGGTGTTAACGTGAAGAGACCATGTGAACGTCTCCCTCTAGTGGTGTTAACGTGAAGAGTCCATGTGAACGTCTCCCTCTAGTGGTGTTAACGTGAAGAGTCCATGTGAACGTCTCCCTCTAGTGGAGTTAACGTGAAGAGACGATGAGAACGTCTCCCTCTAGTGGTGTTAAGGTGAAGAGACCATGTGAACGTCTCCCTCTAGTGGTGTTAACGTGAAGAGACCATGTGAACGTCTCCCTCTAGTGGTGTTAACGTAAAGAGACCATGTGAACGTCTCCCTCTAGTGGTGTTAACGTGAAGAGACCATGTGAACGTCTCCCTCTAGTGGAGTTAACGTGAAGAGACCATGTGAACGTCTCCCTCTAGTGGTGTTAACGTGAAGAGTCCATGTGAACGTCTCCCTCTAGTGGCGTTAACGTGAAGAGACGATGTGAACGTCTCCCTCTAGTGGTGTTAACGTGAAGAGACCATGTGAACGTCTCCCTCTAGTGGTGTTAACGTGAAGAGTCCATGTGAACGTCTCCCTCTAGTGGTGTTAACGTGAAGAGACCATGTGAACGTCTCCCTCTAGTGGTGTTAACGTGAAGAGACCATGTGAACGTCTCCCTCTAGTGGCGTTAACGTGAACACCTGGAGAATAATGGTCAATCTATGTAAATTAGTGACGTTTGCAGCAAATAAAAACTTTCTAGAAAACTGGATGACTCTAACTTTACGAGTTAATGATCTCGTTCTTACTTCAGAGCCAAATCAAATTTGTAAAGTAAATAAATAGAAACTACGAGAGCTAGCGACAGAACATGTCCAGTGAGCAAGCAACACACAAAAACGTGAATTTAGTCCTTTGTAAATATTCAATCTAAAAACATAAATACATAATAAATATAAATAAATATATTTAAAGAAGCCTCCGGTGGAATTTACCATATTTCAATTTGAGGCGAAAACTTTATATTCAATCATTTTGCTGCCAAAACTAAATGAACAAATATTTGTTTATATTTTCCCGATTTGGTGCAAAATACTTTGAGTGAAACGTCAGATTTTGTAGATTTGGACGTTGAACGATGACTCAGCAGTTTGTCCTCCGACTTCGTCCACATTCCTCGAGAGACTCGCTCGTTATGAGGCCACAACAGTATTTCTGTTTTGTTGTAATATTTACATTTCTAAATTCCAGTTCTGCATAAACCGATTAATTTTGATGTTTTTCTATGATTTGTTAAAGTTGTGTTTGATCGGTGATTCTGTTTTTATTCAAAGTCTCAAACCAACGTTCTGCGTTGTTTTCTTAACGCAGGAAGTTCTTTAACTGTTGTAGATTGAGTCGTCTGCCGTCTGTGTGTGTGTGTGTGTGTGTGTGTGTGTGTGTGTGTGTGTGTGTGTGTGTGTGTGTGTGTGTGTGTGTGTGTGTGTGTGTGTGTGTGTGTGTGTGTGTGTGTGTGTGTGTGTGTGTGTGTGTGTGTGTGTGTGTGCTTGTACAGCTATGTTTGTGAGGACCAGTTTGATTCTACACCTACAAAGTGAGGACACTTAGATGGTCAGGGGCTAGGGAATACATTAGGCCAACGAGGTTCCTCACTGAGACAGCTGTACGTGTGTGTAGTACTGTACAGATCTGACAGTGTGGTATTACTGTGGTATTACTGTACTTCTGCCTCCATATGTCATGTTCAAAACTTCGTTTTTCCTAATCTCCAGTTTTTACTTTGTAAATTTCAATGTAATTCTATAAAATAATCAACTTTCACAGACTTGAAACTTAATGAAGAGAATGAATCCGTCACAGTTTCAAGTTCATGACACCAGTGAATTTTCACTGTTTCATTTTTGATTAATCAACTAATGACTTGGAGACACAAGGAAACTTCCATGTCCAGTAGCAGCCAGTAGGGGCCAGTAGGGGTCAGTAGGGGCCAGTAGGGGCCAGTAGGGGTCAGTAGGGCCCCAAGACAGTGTCGCGACCCCTTAGTTGAATTCAAACTAAAGTTTCTGATCCAGAAGAATCTCAATTAAAAATACTTGAAAGCTTTTTATTTGTGCATCTTGAGCGATTTTAAATATTCTGCGTCAATAACCTTGAATTCTTTCCACGTGTTAAACGTTTTGTTTTGTTGTTGACTGTCACGTCTTTCTCACTGATGCCACAAATTGTGCTCACGTTTGGTTGAATGTTAAAATGTGCTTTAAAGAGCTTTCTCTGCTTCTCGGAGTCCGTTGTGCCTCGTGGCGTCTGACTGTCGTGTCGATGTTGCGCCCCCTGGTGGTGGTGTGTTAGCAGTAGTGCCTCATTGACACCCTCAGTGCTCTGGCGTGTGGTCGTGTGTGTGCTGAGCTAACGTGCCTCATGATTTCTGCTGTAGCTGCGTTCAGTTTTGACCTGAAGTTTTATTGAAGAGATGATATGTATATTTTTGCAGTTTTTTTTTGTTTCCACTGTAAAGTTTTAACTGTAAATTGCACTAATTATTTTACAGATGCTCTTAGATGTGTCGTCCAGGTTATTATTAATGTTGTAATAACTAAAGCTAAATATTTAGAACTATATATGTTTAAATAACGATTCTTATCGGTTTAATTACAATAAAATAAAGATCATCTAAGAGTTAATTATGCTGTTTGTGAGTTTTTATGAATATGTTTCTTTCCTCCCAGCAGAAGCTTTAAGTCATAAACATATGATTGATAATGCTTAAGAAGTAAGAACCGGGTGAAGCTTTGGCTTCAGACGTTCACGTTTCTCGCAGGATCAATAACATCTATTTAACTTCCCTCTAGCGCCACCAGCAGGTCAAGCTTTTCACTGATCCTGTGAAATATGATGCTCAGGTTCTTTCAGGTCAACGTTTAACTTTGATCAACGCAAGAAGAAAAACTTTAATGTTCTCCTGGTTTGTGTCTCGATGACGATGGATTTAAAATTTTCAGTTTCAGAACAAAGGAAAAGAAGTGAAGCTTTTATTAGAACTGAGATTTAAACATATCAACGTATCATTGACTTTCTGGGCTGAGGTAAATTTTCAGTCGTAGTTAAATCATCTTAAAATACATCTTTTAATTTGAGTTGTTCGTTAACTGTCTCGTGGAAACTTTAAAAGATACTAAGATACATTTATTTATCCCAAACACATGCACAGACATGCACAGACACACTCATGCATTGTGGGAATTTGTCCTCTGGTTTTAACCTATCAGGTGCAGGACACACAGAGCAGTGGCATGACGTCAGGCAGAAGGAATATTTCATATTTCTGAGAGACAATAAAAACTTTGACACTTTAACGTTTTTAATGGAACTGAAATATGATTATAATTATGTCCCTGTGGTGTTTCCTCGTTTGGCCAGCAGGGGGCACAAGGAACACAACTTCCCTGGCCACAGATCGTTTATAAGACAGAAGAGGAGTCACTCTGCACGTGAAGAAGAAACTGAGATCTCTGACTGAGTCGATGACGTTTGATTCTGACCTTTGACCTGTGGACAGACAAACACACAATGAGGTCAAAAGTCACAATCTATAAAATATATTTAATTTCTATCTAAGAGTTGTCCTTTCATCATTTTCAAGTTGTAACCACAATTTTCATTTATTTAATCATCTAATTATAGATTTTTTAAAATTCCATAATTTGTTATTATATAAAGTTCATTTCTCACAACTGATAATTTGTATTATTCAATCACATATCTGAGATTTTGATTTGCAAATGTTGATGTTTAATCTCAGAATTTCGAGTTGGTACAGATTATTTAAAAATGGTTTGAGGAACGTTCTTCTCTATTCTCTCTGTCCTGGGCAGCTCTCGGCTTCCGTAGGCAGGACTTCCTTATTATTATTATTGCGGGAAAGCGTTTTGTCGTCGGAGTGAGACCTCTTCGCCTTGTCACTGCCTTGTAGCGGTGTGACGTCAGAGGGAAATTCCGGTGTGCAGGACACAAAGTGTGTCGTCACATGTTCGATTCCGCGGCTCGAGCTTCTCTTTTCTTCTCGTGGATTAAATTATGTTTTTACAAAGTGTCGCTGCTGCACGTGACGCGCTGAAGAGACTCAAGTGTTCGCCCTAACCAGGTGACCAGGTAACTACGTCACCGGCCGTCAGCAGGTAACTAGTGAACCCGGTAACTAGTTAGCCAGGTGAGAAGTGAACCAGGTTAGAGGAGCGGGTTGGAGGAGGTGGAGCGGGTTGGAGGAGCGGGTTAGAGGAGCAGGTTGGAGGAGGTGAACCGGGTCAGAGGAGCAGGTTGGAGGAGCAGGTTAGAGGAGGTGAACCGGGTTAGAGGAGCAGGTTATAGGAGGTGAAGCAGACTAACTAGTTGCTGGTAACCACACATCACTTCCTCTTCAGCTCCGCGAACTGAGCTTCATGTTTAATATCCTTCTGATCTGTGACGTGTGTGTGTGTGTGTGTGTGTGTGTGTGTGTGTGTGTGTGTGTGTGTGTGTGTGTGTGTGTGTGTGTGTGTGTGTGTGTGTGTGTGTGTGTGTGTGTGTGTGTGTGTGTGTGTGTGTGTGTGTGTGTGTGTGTGTGTGTGTGTGTGTGTTAGTTAAACTTCATATATAACAGACTGTGTAGCCGGTTAGCTTCCTTTTAGCTCACTGTTAGCCCCCCCCCCCCCCCCCCTCCGGTAACTCGGATCTGAACCGTGTCGTTGTCCGCTCTTCAGACGCGTTGCTCGGTAACAATCGTTCACTTACAAACCGTCCGGTGGTGTTAGCTGTTAGCTTTTAGCTGTTAGCTGCGGGGCTAGCATGCTTCACACATGCGCGTTCACGTGAGACCGGGGCGGGAACGCGCCAAGGAAAACAGCAACAAGTGTGATCGATAAAGAAATATAAATAAAACCAATAATAACTTTGAGTTTAGTTGTTATCATTCAAGTTTAAAGCCTCACTTCATTTCTGTGTCATGTTTTATAAAAGTCTTAAATTAGACTAAATAAGAATGTGTTGTTATTGAATGATAAATGTCACATGTTCCTCAGACTCCAGCTCCTGAGGGGCCCCGGGGCCCTTTGCAGACACGATGGCTGGAGATGACCCCTACCTTCATTCTAACAACCAGGTAAACTCACCTGACACCGTGGGTTCGATTCCCCTGTTCAGTGTGTACCACTCAGTCATAATGACTTCATACAGAATCTACAGGATCCAGTTTGTCTCTGGTCCACCGACATGTTCCTTCTTTTCCTTCTTTTAAATTCAGTTGATGTTCCCTCAGTGTCCAGAGAAAGTGAAAGTTCACACATTCTTTACACGTACAGATACTTGTGTAAAAGTAAAAGTACAGATTGAACCTGTGTACTTCGGCAGGTTTCCCCCTGAAGGTCGATCCTACAGAGAGAACCGTGCAAAGCAAACTGAGACTCACCTCACGTTAACTTTGTCGAAAGATTATTTCATTTAAATCACTGTGACTTAAATCTCATAAAAACAGGTTAAATAAAGAAAAGAGTTGTGAGCATGGAAAATGTTCCAGGAGGAGGAATTGTGTCATTTGTTGGATTATTATTATTATGAACAGCATCAGTTTGGACAGTTCATGTTTTTCTGTGTTCAGATCTTTGTGGTCGCAGGTTTCAAACTGTCTCATGGTTCATGTTCTTGTTGTTGCAGATCTTCGACACCATGATCATGGATCCAGCGTGGGAGTATCAGCCCTTTGCTGCCATGTCTCAGACCACGTCCCTGAGGACAGGTGAGTCTCACTTCGACACGCTGTGTTGTTATTCCTCCTCGACGGCAGCACGGAGGGTTTCAGGTTCTTGGTCTGTTCCATTCTGACTCACAAGATATTGAGGGAATTTCTTCTTCAAAGAAACGTTCACTTAGTCCAAGGATGAAGTGATTAGAATTTGCCGGTCAAAGGTCACTGTGACATTGTGAACTCCTCAGGAGAATCCTGTCAAAGCTTTGACTCACATATTAACAGATTTGATTTTGGAGGTTGAAGGTTCTGGTGATTTCCTAAATCATGTATTTAGCTTCTTGAACATTATATGATTATATGTTCAAGACCTCAAATGAGTCTGGAAAGAAAAGTATGTGACTGAACTGCTCTGGTTGGTGGAGACAGAGAACGGGGGGGCTGGCCTGAATAGTTGAAGTTGATGCGAGGCGGCGTCACAGATCTCGATGAAAACAATCAGACATGTTCAGAGGAATGATATTCATGAGTGTGGGATTTGGTGGATCCAGTGAATGTAGATGTGGTTTCATAAGGAGCCTGTCGGTGGAGGTGTGAGCTCCACTGAGTCAAACATGTAAACATCTGTGTGTAGTTCAGTATTTACACGTCTCTCTGGGATTAATGGCAGAACTGTAAAGTTGTTAAATCATTACAGATTCTCTGTGTAGCTGCAGAAGCTTCATGTTATTACGTTTCCTTCAGTAGCTCAGTGATTCAGTGGCAGTTGTCTGTAAATTACCGGCTTCACTGCAAACAGGGGAGTTAAATCTAATCCAGCTGCTTTTAATAGAGACACTTTGACAAAGTATAAAGAAACATGGACTGAATTAAACACGAGGAGTGTTAGTAAACTGCGGGCTCATGAATCCTGGCTTCTGGCTTTGATCTCAAAGGTTAAACAGATGTTGAGGAAACACACTTTCTGTCTGGAAAACGAATGTTCACTCCGTGTTTTAATATAACACAAATCAAAAGGGATAAAGTGAAAGAGGAGTTTCATGACGTGTGAGTATCAGTTGTCTGTGGTGAGTCTCACTTCCCTGTTTGTATCCACTCTGTGAAATGAAGTAAAGATGTTCAGCTGAAAATCACAACACGACCACGATGACAGAAATATCCACGTGTTCCCCTGCGGATGAACCGCGACAGGCTTGAGCCGTGAGCTGGTTTGACAGATGATGGAGGAGGATGCTGCAGGAGATGAACGCTAACAGGCTAACAGGCTAACAGGCTAACAGGCTAACAGGCTAACAGGCTAACAGGCTACCCAGGCTAACCAGGCTAACCAGGCCGTGGTCCGAGAGTCTGATGTTTACCACAGAGCGGCGGTCACTGTGTCACACATCAATGTTACAAACTGGTTCTTCTCATGAAGTGAATCCTGTAGTTGTGTTGTTGTGTTGTTGTGTTCAGTGCCATTAGCATCAGTGTGTGTCCTTGGAGAGGATCCTCACATGGGACTGAGCTTCATTCACTGATCACAAGTTTCTGTTTGACTCTTGTTGAGTTAAGAACAGAGGAAGTTGCTCCTTCTGAACATCTATGAGACAAACTGGGATTTATGAATATGAGAGGAAACAAATAAAATGTGATCGATGTTTATTTTACTCCTGCACACGCCCACATACACGCCTCCTGTCCTCTGTCGTCTCCAGACTCGGTTTCCTCCCTCTGAGAGAAGACAGTTAGCTTAGCTTAGCACAAAGACTGGAAGTGAAGGAAACCTCTTTGAGTCTTCTCCTCTTAGATGTCAATGGCCCCATGACCTTTATCATAGCGCCACCTTCAGGAAGATGTTAACTCGATTATTGTTAATAGACCAATCAGATGCTTATGAATACAAAATACTGCAGAAAATCGTTATATTTGAGATTCAGTAAACGGATTAATCGGTCAATCAGGAACTTGATATAAATAGTGTTGAGTTGCTCTTGACTCTGATTGTGTTGACGGTTCGTGTGACGTTGTGTGTCTGTTTCAGCGGACGGACCGTTCCTGCAGATCCTGGAGCAGCCGAAGCAGGTAAACATCACCAGTGAATAATCGTGTGAGGAGTATAACTGATGCAGGGACGAGGATTTATGACCAACAGCAAATTATAATTTCCATCTGTACAAGTGGAATCGATACGATCTGATACGATACATAACTTTTAAAGTTGTTCATTAAAGGAAGAAAAAAAAGCCAAGACATTTCTCAATAAATCTTTAAATCTAAATAATGATGGTCAAAAACAGTATTTACAGTTTCACAGACAGTTATGTGTTTATATGCTTGTGGGGATCTGGGCTGATGTGACTGGTTCCATCATCATTGAGACTGAGACTGCTCTGGCTGGCAGAGCCTGTGATTCTCATTTAAACAGTGAAACCATGTGAATCAAACTGACGTTAAAAACAAGAACTTTGTTTTTATTTCATGCATTCACCGAAAAGTAGAAAGAGTAATTGTGGCAAAGTGTAAACGTTGAGGCTAATGAATCTTCTGCGGAGCCAGAGGTTCCTTTAACTGTGTCATCATGAAATCAAAGCGGTTCTTCTGTGTGTCCGTCAGCGAGGCTTCAGGTTCAGATACGGGTGTGAAGGTCCGTCTCACGGCGGCCTGCCAGGAGCGTCCAGCGAGAAGAACAGGAAGACCTACCCCACCGTCAAGGTAACACTTCCTGTCTGCTGCTCCTCCTCTTCCCTGAGTCGTCATGACTTTCTATGTTGAGCTGATAGTTGCTGTAAACGACCAATCACCATCTCTGAGGGTTCCCTCCATAGTTTCATGTTTATACCAGATACTCGTAAACATGAGGAGTCAAACATGTCAAGTTTACTTTTTAACGGATCAGAGGAGATTTGGAGGTTTTCTTTCCTCCGGTGCCGTTTCACTGTGGATCCAGTTTCCTGGTTGTTGTGCCACTGTCCCAGCGAGAAGCTGTCGCTGTGTTTAGTTTAGAGTGGAACTCCCACATGTTACGACCAAACCAGAGCCGACGGGAAATCCCCACATTCCTGCCGCAGTCCGACTCTTTGCCTCCACTGTCTGACTTCACTCAGTATTGTATGTATTTAACGGTTGATAAATCCAGATTTCCTAATCAAATTGTATTTGTCACAAATATCAAACATGCACAGTACGACCTCCAGTGAAAAGCTTGTTCTATGTCTGTCCTTGAAATAAAGTTATGATAAAAGGATTTAATATTTGACAGAGAAAATATAGTATGAAGAAGGAAGGAAGAGATAAATACAAATATATATATATATATATATATATATATATATATATATATATATATATATATATATATTATGAACACGTCCAAACAGACGTAATCCTCAGAGTAAACACTAAAGAGTTAGTTTGAGACAGTCGCCACTGAGGTTGATTCTTCTTCACTCACACTCTGTGATGTCCACTGTCACTGAGACACCAGAGACAGTGAAACGTCTCCAGACCCAGTTGGTGTCAAATGTCTGGACGAGGAAATAAAAGTTTCTTTAAAGTGATGAGACAGATTCAGCAGAGCGGGAAATCCCCTCCTGAAGTTCTGGTCGGACGAGTGGAGCAACGATCAGGAGGAGGATGATAATCATCAGAAACGTGTTCGTACTTTATATTCTGCTTTAATCTTCACTGGTTTTAAGGTTAACGCTACATCTAATGCCTGAAATTTGTAATTTGATCATTAAAATAAAAATAGTTTCGACAATATGATTATTATCAGAAACACTTTTTTCTTCATAAGTTGAATTATTGCACTGTTTGTCGACAAATTTGACACTTTTACCTTTTAGCTCTGGAATCACTGGAATACTAATAACCTCTTGTGAATAATGGAGTTTTGGCTGATGCTTTAAAAATTAAATGGAAACAATAATACGTCTCCACGTTCTCCAGAAATTAAGCAAAAATCACTTGGATATGAATCTTGTGGTGGTGACGTCACTCGTGGTCGTGACGTTGAGTCGTGGTATCGAGTTCTGGTCCATTCACACACACGACCAATCAGGAGTTAGCCTCACCTGTCAATCATGATGTTTTAGCCTGATTCTTTAACATTAAATAACTAATTAAAACCAAACTGATCAGAAACATTTGAACAAACTTCACTGAGATCTCTGCTTTATCAGATTTAATGTGAGTCGGTAGAAACGACAACAACAGGGTCAGGTTTTGGGTAAAGAAGCTTTTGAAGAGTCTCTGCAGGCCCAGACCTGCAAAGCCCCCCTCCTCCAAGCGCACACAGACACACACACACACACACACACACACACCCCCCCCCCTCCACTGTGCTTGTCTGTTGGGAATTTGCTCCCCTCATGTAATTAGAAGGAAGTGGAGCTGCGTCATGAACAGGAAGGTGTTGAGTCTCAGGCGCAGATTAAAACTTTAACCCAGAAACATCGACACACTTAACCCTTCGCTGCCTCGTTAGCCGCTAACGATTTTTCGAAAAAGATAAATATGATAAAACATCTGACGTTGTTGAAACTAAAGAATCATCCAACCCCCACTCCTCATTAAAAATCATTTATTTAATATAACATTCGTCTTGTTCATGAAACCCGGTGTTCCCACTAATCACAGAGTTAATCATCACTGAGCTGAGACGTTTAGAACAATGTTGCTTCAACCAGCAGCTTGATGAAAGTGAGTCTGATGTGTGAGTGTGAACAAGAGAGAGTTTCCTCCTTCTCTCCCTGAGCGTCTGTGACTCTGCTGAGTGGGTTCCATCTCCTGTGAGAACAACTGACTGAGAGTCACAGACACAACCAGCTGCAGCTGAAGACTGAAGCTGAACTGAGATCAGTTAAAAACACTCTGAAGTTATTAAAAACCAGAGTTTAATCTCCAATATCGTTCACACCTGGTCTGGTTCAGAGCTTCAGTTCAGTGTGAACCTGAACATCAGGTGTGAACGGTTCCTCAGAGCAGAAGAGGAGTTCTGGATCTGGATCAAACTGAACCTGGTTCTGTTGGTTTGCAGTGAAAACACTTTGTGGGATGGTTTGGACTTTTGGACCAATCACAGGAAGTAGAGACCGAATTAAAAATAGTAGAAGAAGAAGAAGCTGCAGTCGTCACCTCTGACGATTTAATGTTTGAGTCACGAGGACGTTCACTAGGTGCCTTTGAACTAGTGTGAAGTACTGTGGAGTACTGTAGTACTTCTGGAGTACTGTATTACTGTGGAGTACTGTATTACTGTGGAGTACTGTAGTACTTCTGGAGTACTGTATTACTGTGGAGTATTGTAGTACTTCTGGAGTACTGTGCCTGAAGGTGCTGATGCTGCTACTGATATCATCATGATGTTACCAAGGCAGCAAATGAAGCTTCATTTATCTTTTCCATTCAAACAGAAAAACTGCTACCCCCCCCCCCCCCCCCCCAACCGACAACACGCACACGTCAGATGCCGTCTACAAACCAATCAGAGTCAAGTATAGGTAGACTCCGCCCACGTAGGTGATGTTGACAGGACGTACGTTTGTCAGACAGAATTCTTTAGTCCCTGAATTACAAAGTGAAAACAGAACTAACCGATCAAAGGACACCTGAACAAACTCATGATGGAATGAAAAGGTCTCAGATCACACACACTTAATGAT
>NC_070633.1:29072285-29099785 GCF_947347685.1 Pleuronectes platessa
ATCGTCTCGTGGATCAAACTGAACTTCAGGATTCTCAACTTTAACTCTTCATCTTCCTACAAATGGTCTCTACCGCTGTGTGTTCAGACAAGGAGGAGGTGCAGAGGAAGAGGCAGAAGACTTTGCCCAACTTTCAGGACTTCAGCGGCCATGGAGGAGGAGGAGGTCTGTACAGAGGAGGAGGTCCAGCAGCAGGAGGAGGCCCTGGCTCTGCAGGAGGAGGAGCAGGAGGTAATGACATCAACATTTCAGTGTCTGTAGGAGCGTCAGTGTTCCTGTTGTACCAGGCTTCATTTCCTGTTGTGGTCTCGGTGTGTTTGATTTGTCCTTCAGGTTCATTCCAGGGTTTTACTACCTATAACTATGGAGGAGGAGGAGGAGGAGGTTTCTCCACAGGATACTCAGCTGGTCTGGGAGGAGGAGGAGGAGGAGGAGGAGGTTTCTCCACAGGATACTCAGGTGGTCTGGGAGGAGGAGGAGAGGAGGGAGGAGCAGCCATCCAACACGGTGAGAACATGACACAAAAGAGTCGATAGAGACGTAGGAAACGATCACATGACGTGTTATTATTCTTAATCATCAAAATGAAAGATTTGAGGAAAACACAGGAACTCAAGTGAACGTTGTGTTAAAGCGTCTCAGAGCGACACAGTGGACGACAACGACCCAGACCACGATGACTCGGGGGCCGCGGGGGGGGCTTCATCCCGGACTGGAGGCCTGGAGGAGGGGGGGGCAGTGCGGAGCCAGAACCAGACGCAGGTAAAAGTCAAGAACTGACCAGTGACACACAAATGAGTGAGTCTCTCCTCCTGACCTCCTGTATGCATCCTGTGTGTGTCTGTGTGTGTGTTGTGTAGCAGGCGAGCGGTGGGTCCATGGGACCAGTCGACAGCTGGAGGCTCTCTTCCTCTTCTCTGTAACCGGTGGACCCAGTTTACCTGCTGGCTCCACAGCGCCCCCTGATGACGGCTCAGGACGAGGACGGGGACACGTCAGTAAAAACGCTTCGTGCACGTTTCCCTCTTTTCTCTCGTTGACATTCATCACGCTCAGTGTTTGTTTCTCTGCTCACGCAGCGGGCTCCACCTGGCGGTCCTCCACAGCCAGCAGGCGGCGCTGAAGAGTCTGACCCAGGTGGTGGCTGCTCTGCCCTGGAGAGGAAGTCCTCAACATGAGGAACCACCTGTACCAGGTTCTCCACACAGAAGCCAGACTTTCAAAATAAAACCAGAGCAGTTCACAGCAGTGTATGTAACCCCGCCCCCTGTGTCCCAGACTCCTTTGCACCTGGCGGTGATCACGCAGCAGAGCGAGGCGGCCGAGGCGCTCCTATTGGCCGGAGCCGACCCCACGCTGACCGACCGCCACGGAAACACAGCTCTTCACCTGGCGTCACAGCAGGAAGGGGGAGGAGCTATGGTCCAGATTCTACTACAACACCGAGAAGTGAGAGGACTGATGGAGCACAACAACACAGCAGGTACACAACACAGACACACAACAACACAGCAGGTACACAACACAGACACACAACACACAGCAGGTACACAACACAGACACACAACAACACAGCAGGTACACAACACAGACACACAACACACAGCAGGTACACAACACAGACACACAACACAGACACGCAACACACAGCAGGTACACAACACAGACACACAACACACAGCAGGTACACAACACACAGCAGGTACACAACACACAGCAGGTACACAACACACAGCAGGTACACAACACACAGCATGTACACAACAACACAGCAGGTACACAACACAGACACACAACACACAGCAGGTACACAACACACAGCAGGTACACAATAACACAGCAGGTACACAACACAGGTACACAACACAGATACACAACACACAGCAGGTACACAACAACACAGCAGGTACACAGATACACAACACACAGCAGGTACACAACAACACAGCAGGTACACAACACAGATACACAACACACAGCACGTACACAACACAGTCACGCAACACACAGCAGGTACACAACACAGACACACAACACAGCAGGTACACAACACACAGCAGTTACAAAACACAGACACACAACACACAGTAAGTACACAACATAGACACACAACACACAGCAGGTAAACAACACAGACACACAACAACACAGCAGGTACACAACACAGACACACAACACACAGCAGGTACACAACACAGACACACAACACAGACACGCAACACACAGCAGGTACACAACACAGACACACAACACACAGCAGGTACACAACACACAGCAGGTACACAACACACAGCAGGTACACAACACACAGCAGGTACACAACACACAGCATGTACACAACAACACAGCAGGTACACAACACAGACACACAACACACAGCAGGTACACAACACACAGCAGGTACACAATAACACAGCAGGTACACAACACAGGTACACAACACAGATACACAACACACAGCAGGTACACAACAACACAGCAGGTACACAGATACACAACACACAGCAGGTACACAACAACACAGCAGGTACACAACACAGATACACAACACACAGCACGTACACAACACAGTCACGCAACACACAGCAGGTACACAACACAGACACACAACACAGCAGGTACACAACACACAGCAGGTACAAAACACAGACACACAACACACAGTAAGTACACAACATAGACACACAACACACAGCAGGTAAACAACACAGACACACAACAACACAGCAGGTACACAACACAAATACACAACACACAGTAAGTACACAACATAGACACACAACACACAGCAGGTAAACAACACAGACACACAACAACACAGCAGGTACACAACACAGACACACAACAACACACATACAATAAACGCACAGCAGGTACACAACACACAGGAGGTACACAAAACAGACACACAACAACACAGCAGGTACAAGACACAGATACACAACAACACAGATACACAATGCACAGCAGGTACACAACACAGACACACAACAACACAGATACACAACGCACAGCAGTGCAACACATTCAGAACTGGACTGATGTGTGTATTGTCTCCATGGCACCAGGCCTGTGCCCGATCCACCTGGCTGTTCTGGCCAATCAGCTGTCCTCCCTCAGGGAGCTCCTGGAGGGCGGGGCCAACGTGGAGGCTCAGGAGCGCAGCTGTGGAAGGACCGCCCTCCACCTCGCCACGGAGACCGACAACGTGTCGCTGGCCGGCTGCCTGCTGCTGGAGGTAACCCCCGTGTCCAATCACAGCACAGCTCACGAGTGATGTCATCACTAATGACGAATCACAGCCTCTGATCTCTGTCGCCAGGGAAACGCCGAGGTGGACTGCTGCACCTTTAACGGCTGCACCCCCCTCCACACGGCGGCAGGGCGGGGCTCCGTCAAGCTCACAGCGCTCCTGGTGGCGGCAGGTAGGAAACACAACAACACGTCTGTTCATGTTTATAAAGATGGACGACATGACAGATCCCAAACTGAAACCAAATCAGCCTGATCGCCCCCTGGTGTCCGGCTGCTGTCATAACCTCCTCCTCCATGTGAGCAGATGGGACACGGACCAAACTAAAGAGATCAAAGGAGACGTTAATGTTTAAAGATGTTTGTGTCGTTTCAGCTCGTTCTCTTGTTTCTGATCAGTTTGGATTTCATTCGTTATCTCATGATATAAAAACAGGCGGAGTCGTCATGATTGACAGATGACACTGACTCAGGGTTGGTTGAGTGCGTGTGTGGGTGGGGCCTCGGTGGTAGCTGAGCTGTGATTGGCTCCTGCCTCCTGTGTTGTCAGGGGCCGACCCGCACAAAGAGAACTTCGAGCCGCTGTTCTTCAGAGAAGACGAGTGCTGCCATGACGACGCAGACGAGGACGAAGGCTACATCCCGGGAACGACTCCGTTCAACATGGCCGCCAGCAGCCAGGTACACACGGACTTCATTCATATCAATGTTAATATCGTAAAAGTAGTAATAATTTATTGTTTTGTTGGAACAACAATGAGAACGGATTTAAATAAATGTGTTTGTAAAGAAACTTACAGGATGTGCAGTCTGTGACATCACTGGTGGGTGTGGTTACAGGAGCTTTGATCTGATTCGTCTGTTTCCAGGTCATCGAGCTCCTCAACGGAAAAGAGTACGAAGCCAAAACTCCTCACGGAGCCGTGAGCCGACCACAAGGTGGCGCTACACACACATTCAGACTGAGTCCAGTGTGGGGATTGGCTGAATCTGTTTTACATCTACCAATCACAGCGCTCCCTAACTCTGTGTGTGCGTTGTGTGTGTGTGTGCAGGTGACCTGGCGAGCCTGGATGTGGGGGTGAAGCAGGAAGTGTGTTGTGCCCTGGAGAGTGAAGGATGCTGGGAGAAGCTGGCTCACAGTCTCGGCCTTGGGATCCTGAACACGGCGTTCAGACTGAGCCCCTCCCCCGCCAAGACTCTGCTGGACAGCTACGAGGTCCCCCACACACACACACACACACGTCTCTCTTGTGTGACCTCTGACCTCTATCACACCTTGACCTCTGGATGTTTGCAGGTTTCGGGGGGGACGGTCAGTGACCTGTTGGCTGCTCTGAGGTCAGCAGGGGAGTGCAGAGCGCTGAGCATCCTGGAGGGGGCGCTGCGTCGCTCTGAGGAAACGCCGACGAGCGGTGAGCTGATCACATGATCGTTGTCTGGCCGGTTTGATTCCATCACGATGAGTCATCCTGTGGTTTCTCTCCACAGTCGAGTCCCGGCTGAAGGCCGACGCTCGGATCGACAGCGGCGTCTGTGACAGCGGGGTGGAGCTTTCCACAGCGTAAGGACGTGATTGGCCCGTCTCCAGCTGCTTCATCAGAAGAAGCACAATCATCATCATCATTCACGACGTCTCCAGGAATGAAGGTTTCTCACAAGGTTTTAAATGAAATGTGTGAAACTGATGAAAACGTCCACGGCTGATTCTTGTTTCTCAGAAAGAAAAGTAAATATTCTTCGGTTTAGAGGAATTCACCAAAACCTTCCAGGAGACTTTGAATTCTTTCTGATTCCTGCTCTGCTGACGGGACCGTTTCTGTCCAGACGTCTGCACCAGTGGCGGCTGGTGGTAAAATGTATTTTAGCTCACGCACCAACGTGGTTGTCCACTGTACCTCCGTGCCGACACTTTGAAACATCAAACAGGTGAAGCAATGAGAGGAAACCCCAGTTATCACCTCTGTTCCTCAGAACAAGAGCAGGAGAAGCTCCGGGGGTTTAAACTCGTCTTCATCACTTGCTGCTGAATCTGTAAATCAGGTTGGACCAGGAACCTTCTTCCTCTTTGTGTCTTGTTCGGTTGTTTTTGTAAAGAAAGAGCGAGAGCGGCAACAACCAATCAAAGAGCAGCCTCAGGTCACATGGTTAAGTATCAGGACCAACATTCACATCCTCTCGTTCGGCAACAGGAAGTAAATGTATTTAGACAGAAAGGAACCAAATAGTTTTAAAACAATTTATATTGAATTATCACCGGTGCTGACGGTCGACCGGGAGCGTCGACCAGCAAAATATTACCATAATTATGTGAATCATTTTAATACAGGCTTCTTGTCTCAGGACGTCGCAGGGGGCGGAGCCCAGCGCCCGTATTAACCAGCCGCCACTGGTCTGCAGAGAGACTGGTGCTTCAGACTCACATGATTGTAAAGTTCAGATGTTTTTTTATGTGTTAAATCAACTGTGTCTCTCCCTGAGCGTCTGTTGAGTGGGTTCCACCTCCTGAGAGAAGAACTGACTGAGAGTCACAAACACAACCAGCTGCAGCTGAACTGAGATCAGTTCAAAACACTCTGAAGTTATTAAACCAGAGTTTATCTCCAAGATTCAGCAGGAAACTTTAAACGTGAGCTCGACTCAACACGTTGAGACATTTGCATGAAACCACCTCGACACTTAGAACAGAGGTAATCACCACATGTGGCTGCAGGGGGCGCTGTTCATTGAAACAGCTACAGTTGATTTAATTTCACATTTATAATGAAAACATCTGAAACCATTTTCTTTTGTCTCGTCACTGAAATGTAAACATGAACTTAAGGGACTTTAGTTTTTGCTCGAACCAAAGAGAACCATCTTCCAGTGCATTGTGGGAAAGGTAGTTCAACAGATGCTATTTATCTTCTCTGAGCTCTGCACACTTCAACGGGAGCTTTTCATTGGTTGTCTGTTTTTTTTTTATAAAACTTGTTTTTTATATAATTGACGGTTGTCGTCAGTGTTTTATGATTCAATGATTTTAAATTAAAACAATGCAGCCGTCACACTGTTTGTCTGTTCTTGTTTTACATAAATTTATATATTCAATTCTTGACATTTTATAAACAAGTAATTATTATTAGTGATTGGTTGTTCGAATAATATGAATCAGTCTTAACAATATGGATCAATATTGATGCAAATAAGAGTAAAGAAATGTCATGAATCATATATATTGCACAACATTGTCAGTCGTTATCAAAGAAAAAAATATTGATATTTTACAGTTTAACATTAACTTCTTAATAACAAGAAATATAAAGTAAGTTTCCAGGTTTCAGCCTGAAAACAAATCAACATCTGACAAACTTCACACAAGAAAATAAAAACAGTGCAACATAAACAACTTCAACTTTATTGAGAAAAAAACTCATCACAGAGCGATTCGTTGACCAATCAGCCGTCGAGTTTCATCTTCAGTGCAAAAAGGAACAGTGAGGAGGAGGCGGAGCTAACGGCTCGTCACTAAAACCAAATAACAGAACAAACTCTGTCAAATCTTTTTTTTGTTTTAAAGTGGACTGTTCTCAGCAGCACATGAACCAATCACTGACATGCATTAAGTTATTATTATATTATTATTCTCCTGCGGCTCTACGGTGTGTAGCAGTTGGTCTTCAGTGGTTTACAGTGAGTCCACTCTTTGATTGGCACATTCACAGCTCAGAGTCCTCGGCCTTCACCAAGCAGACAAACGTCAAACCCAGGATTTTAACCATTAAGCCCGAGGACGGGGAAAAATAACACAAACAAATGGCGGTGGCTGTCTGATGGAGGGGGCGTGGCCTTGTGAGAAAATCCAACAGTTTATTCCAGCAGTGAGTGACAGGAGGATCACATGGCGTATTTATTCGTCCAGTCCTGAGCTGTCTTGTTGTACCTGCACCAATAGAAACAGAGTTCAGCACCTGATGAGGTCGACGCAGACACCACGTCATGCACACGCACACATACACACACACTAACACACACAGTAAACACTTTACAGTCCAGGCCATAAGTACGTGGGCGGCTCCACGTGTTCTGACATGAATCGGTAAATAAAGACGGAGGAAACTCAGAGATCTCAGGTATGAACGCTGCCTCTTGAGGTGATGACGTCATTTGGAGTCGGTCCATGCAGCAGCGAGGGGAGCTGCCGTATCGAGGCTCCGCCCAGTGACCCACTGGACCAATCAGGAGTCAGTCTCAGCCTGTTTTCATATCATCGAATAACTAAATAAAACCAAACTGAGCGGAAACACTTGAACAAACATCAGTGAGATGAGAGAAACATCTTTACAAACATTTACTGACTAGTTTGATTATTTTTGTTTGGTGCATGTCCCATCTGCTAACATGGAGGAGGAGGTTTAGGACCTATACTGCAGCCAGACACCAGGGGGCGAATTAAATGGTCTGGCTTAATTTTTAAGAGCAGTTTGGATATGTTAGTTATTTGATGATGTCATGATTGGTTGAGTGTCAGCAGGAACTTGTCACCACTGTTCAGACTTTGACTCGTCGTCACCACAAGATGGCAGCGTTTGTATCCGAGGTATTTTAGTGGAGACGTGTGGACATCGTTATTCACAGTCTGGGGTTCGAATCCTTGCGGCCTTTCACGACACGCGTTTCCCAGATGGTTAGTGAGACTCGAGCTTCCCGGCGGCGCTAGCTTCCCGGCGGCGCTAGCGGCGTCGCTGCATGCAGGTCAGACAGCGAGCAGCAGCTCAGGTGAGTCTTACCCTCACAGCATGGCGTACTTCTCTGTCCACTCCCTGGCTAGTCTGTTATACCTGAGGTCAACGAGTGAGACAACACATCACATGACCGCTCACGTCTACTGGTCATGTGGTGGAGCGACCACTAGGTGGAACTGTTACTGACAGGAAGTGTTAGCGACGCTTTGTGTTCACCGCTGCTAGTCGAGTCATGTGACTGATGAGAACCAATCAGGAGAGAGGACGTGTGCTTCGTCAGTTTCTGATTCAGAGACTTGAAAACTCCACCAGGCGTAACCATAGCAACAGAGATTAAACGAAGCGCTGTTAATTGAATCCTGATGACATCACAAGGACCTTAGTAAATCACTGTGTGCAGAGGACGCGTGTCACATGACCTACGTGGAGTCGGATGTGATTGACAGGAGCTCTGGCTCTCAGCCGCCCACTCACCTGACCGGGTCGGTCTTGTAGATGCGGGCGATCTCTGGCACCAGCGGGTCGTCGGGGTTCGGGTCGCAGAGCAGAGAACAAATGGACAAAAGGACTGTGGAGAGAAAAACACCAGTTACTGTCCAACGTCCACGTTCGGTCCAGAGACACTGAAACTCAACAACTTTCACTTTTATAAACTCAACAACTGTCACTTTTATAAACTCAACAACTTTCACTTTTATAAACTCAACAACTGTCAATTTTATAAACTCAACAACTTTCACTTTTATAAACTCAACAACTTTCACTTTTATAAACTCAACAACTTTCACTTTTATAAACTCAACAACTTTCACTTTTATAAACTCAACAACTTTCACTTTTATAAACTCAACAACTTTCACTTTTATAAACTCAACAACTTTCACTTTTATAAACTCAACAACTTTCACTTTTATAAACTCAACAATCCGTCGCTCATCAAACTCTCACTTTTCCCTTTTGTGCTGAGATCTATGAATTCTTCTCTGAGAATCAGTGAAACGTGTTTTATCTCACGTTTGTGATCCTGAAAAACAAACGCAGATAAAAAACTTCCCCGGTGAAGTTCACTAGAGTCACCATCAGGTCACACGAGGTCACTGTGACCTTTGACCTCTGAATTCAGTTCATCAGTCTGAGTTTGTTCCAGATTTCCTCTTGTGGCGTTAGTGTTCCTGTGATGGGACGTGTGCACCTCTGGCCACTAGGTGTCGCTGCTCTGAGGCACAGGACTTTACCATCTTTATTATTCATCTTTCATCTTCATGACATCACAGAGTCAAACCACTGGAGGAACATTTCTCCAGAGTAAACAGAGGTTTTCAAAGAGACAGATTTCAATCTGAAGTGATCCATGTTCTGGAGCAGATGTTTCTTACCTTTAGAGATTGTTAATGCTGGAGACCACTGGGATCTCAGTATATCCAGGCAGATGCTGCCGTTACTGTTGATGTTTGGGTGATAGATTCTGGTTGTGAAGGCGACCTGAGGAGGAACAGGAGGAACAGGGTGAGTCCACTGAGCAGCTCAGAGCAGCTTCCATCAACACATCACACCAGGGAGCTAAATGGGCTGAGATGTTTGAAGAGCTTCAGTGTCTCTGTGCACGAGAGGAGCTCCGTGCACCAGGGACTCAAACCTTCTCGTTCACAACAAACCTTCATAAAACACACAGTGAACACACAACGTGTCCGCAGCACTCAGTGCTCGATGGTCAAGTGAAGGTTTGTAAAGTAAATCAGACGATTCTCTCTGAAGCTACTGGTCACTTCTGTGATGGTTCAGATTTCACCGGGTTGTGATTGGACAAAACACACAAACACACACAAACACACACAAACAGGTTCGTGATTCAGCCCTTCCAGGGCCGTAAAAATGCGGATGGGTTCTGGTCGGGGAAATGAGCATCATACACATATTTAATGAATAATAATATTAATCTTATTGTGTATTGAGCTTATTGTGCTCTTCTCAAATACTGGACAATGGAAACATTCAGACCGAATGGGGGGGGGTTTCACTGACAGAGAACATGAAACCAAGTGTTTGAGGAAGAGGAGGATGAAGAGGAGAGGAGGAGGAGGAAGAGGAGGATAAAGAGGAGGAGGAGGAAGAGGAGGAGAGGAAAGGAGATGAGCAGGAGGAAGAGGAAGAGGCATAGGAAGAGTTCACTGACCTTGGGTGGTTTGAAGGGATAATCTGTAGGGAAATGAATAGTGAGGAAAAATACTCCCCCCTGGTACGCACTGTCAGTCTGCAGCAGGAAAACAGACACACACACACACACACACACAATCATCAACACAACTGCTGCTGCTCTAGTGACAACGAGATTCACTGAACAACGTCCAGAGTCTGGATGAAATGATTAATTAGTGTAAATAACTTGATTGATTAAAAGTATGATAACGTGATTATGTCCAGTTCACTCAGACTCACACGACTGTGACGTCATCACAGCAACAGATTCAGTGTCATGCTAGCTGTCGTTCATGCTAACGTACCTAGCTAGCTGTCAATACAACGCTTCAGACTTATTGTTCTGAACAAGTTGAAAATTAACGTTAAGTTCCCCCCCCCCCCCCCCCCCACCGTTGGTTATGTAGCTTATATTTGTTTATGAACATTTTTTTAACTCAATGAAAGTTACTGAAACATCTTTATAAAAGGTGACTGATACTTACAGGCCCCATTATAGTAGCTTGCCAATGAAACACTGCAGAAGAAACAAAGAGGGTTAATGAAGCATGTTCCTGTGTCATGTGACATGTGTCAGTCTGTGTGCAGATAGAAAGCGGGTCTCACTGTCTTCTCCGACCGGTCCGGCCGAGCACTGAGCCGGAGGATCTCTGGACAGGTCCGTGAGCTCCTGCAGGAGACGAGAGGAAGAAGAGAAAAGGTTCAAACAGGATCGAGATCCATCTTCACACACGTTTATATTAGAACCGGTTTCAACGTGACTCCACGGACGAGTCCTTCCTGTCAACATCGTAGCTCCGCCTCTCAACAACCTGCCCCCCCAACTGTTGATCAGACAACAAATGATTTATCCGGTGGCAGAATGGAGTCACAGAAACACCAGCAGCAGTAATATGAGTATTTATCATGGAGAATAATCAGTAGTGTGAAAACTTTCCTCTCACAGAACTGACGATGCCCAGCCGGGGTTAGAATCCCCGTTCAGACAGTGACCTTTGGTTTGAAGGCCTGAGGTGTGAATGCAGCATTAAAAACAAACTGACACAAACAGACCTGATGTGTCAGCAGGATTATATTTACTCTGCGAGTCGAGTAGACACAAGCGTCTAGAGGCCAGAGCAGGAAATAGCCCCGGGGAGGAAACAGGGGGTTTGTATTTCCAGCTCGCAGGTCGTGTACGCTGGAATGTGAGCGGCTCACAGATCGTCTTTCAGATGGACTCGTCCAGAAGAGTCCACACCAACAAGCTTCTAAACGTGGTCGATGGAATTCAGCCCCCGACTGGGACGGAGTTCAAACTCCTTCTGGAACTTTTAAACACCAGGACAAAACATTTACATGTCTTGTTTCTCTGTGGGATCACAAAGCTTTGCCATCAACACTAATTCATTAAAAATAGAGAACTTTACTTTTTAAATCTTCACTAAGTAAAACAACTTCTCAACACGTCAAGGAAAGAAAAAAATCATGTTCATCTGAATCTGCTCCAGAACGTCACAGATTAGTTTTCAAATGCCAAATTCAAGCCTTTATGAATTTCTACTTTTAATTCTGAATGAATACATGGTACTGTTAGGTACCAGGATGAAATGCTCAGAGCGACTGTCAGAGGCTGGTGCAGGGGCCCCTGGGTTCCTCCTGGTGCAGTGGACCCAGGGTTCCTCCTGGGTTCCTCCTGGGTTCCTCCTGGTGCAGTGGACCCTGGGTTCCTCCTGGTGCAGTGGACCCTGGGTTCCTCCTGGTGCAGAGGGCCCTGGGTTCCTCCTGGTGCAGAGGGCCCTGGGTTCCTCCTGGGCTCCTCCTTGGTTCCTCCTGGTGCATTGATGCCAATGACTGACCCTCACGTTCCTCAGTCCTAAATCCAGTTGAGCACCTATTGGACGTCATGTGTCACCAAGTCCGTCCACAGTGCAGGAGGAGATGATCCAGGTCTGGGAGGAGATGATCCAGGTCTGGGAGGAGATGATCCAGGTCTCCATCCTCCGGCTCCTCAGGAGCATCATGTCCAGACGCTGTCAGGAGAACTTGCAGGCAGGAGGAGGCCACACCCACTGAGTCACATGATGACTTGATGAAATTAACACCAGTTGGATCAGCCTGTGGTTTCAGTTTGATACTGGGATCAGTGTGGTTTTGAATCCAGTCCTCAGTGGGTTGAGCAGGGGAGCAGGAGGAGCAGGAGGATTGGGAGGAGCAGGAGAGCAGGATGAGCAAGAGGAGCAGGAGGAGCAGGAGAGCAGGAGGAGCAGGGGGAGCAGGGGGAGCAGGAGGATTAGGAGGAGCAGGGGGAGCAGGGGGAGGATTAGGAGGAGCAGGAGGAGCAGGGGGAGCAGGAGGAGCAGGAGGAGCAGGAGGAGCCGGAGAGCCGGGGAGCAGGGGGAGCAGGAGGAGCAGGGGGAGCAGGAGGAGCAGGAGGATTAGGGGGAGCAGGAGGAGCAGGAGAGCAGGAAGATTAAGAGGAGCAGGGGGAGCAGGAGGAGCAGGAGCAGGAGGAGCAGGAGGATTAGGAGGAGCAGGGGGAGCAGGAGGAGCAGAGGAGCAGGAGGAGCAGGAGAGCAGGAAGATTAAGAGGAGCAGGAGGAGCAGGAGCAGGAGGAGCAGGAGGATTAGGAGGAGCAGGGGGAGCAGGAGGAGCAGAGGAGCAGGAGGAGCAGAGGAGCAGGAGGAGCAGGGGGAACAGGGGGAGCAGGAGGAGCAGAGGAGCAGGAGTATTAGGAGGAGCAGGAGGAGCAGGGCTGGGTCTGAACCTCTTTCACATGTCAACACATCAGCCTCTTTCTGATTCATCACATCACACACACGATCACACGTCAGACGCGTCACCCTCAGCAGCTGAGGACGAGCTAACAATGCTAGCTAGCCCGCTAGCAGCCCGCTAGCAGCACACACGCCCCCTGGAGGCTGAACACAAACACGCAACGTGACAAATGGAGCTTGGTTACCTTGGAGATTCGTTTTAACGCCATGGTGTGTGGGGGGGTCCGCGGAGAGGGGCAGGCCGGGACGCTAGCGCACTAGCATCTAGGGTCGTGCTGGCTCTGGGGGCGCTAAGCTAACGAGCTAAGCTTCACACACGCTGTTCCCTGGTCGTCGCCTGTTCCTCCGCAGCTCGCTGCCGGGTTCGGGTTCCACTCGCCTCCGTGTCAGACCCGAAATAACCGAGAGCACCGAGCAGCTCAAAATGTCCTCCGTGACAGCAGCTGTCAGAGCCCCGGCAGCAGGAGGTCTCACTCCGCCTCGGTTTCCAAAACCCGGTTACCCAACATGGAGGCAGCAGGGCCGGGCCAAGCTGCTCAGGGGCCCCGGGGCAGAGATATGCTCTGGGGCCCCTCATTGTCCCCCTCTGTACCAGGACCTGCCTATACTGAGTGAGCTCTATGTAATAAATAAAAGCAACCTCCTGCTCCCTCTGCCTAAACTGATGAAGAGTTTACTTCTCAGTCTCTAGTTTCAAGTCTTATTCACTACAGCTGATGTTAATTTAGTAAGTTATGATCAATAACCAGATGTATTGGGGCTTGCTTCTTACGTCATACTTCTGTTTTTTTTTTAAACCAAGATGGCGCCGTTAAAAATGCCAAACTGGCTTCTTCAGAATGTCAACTTACAAACCAATGGGTGACGCGACTGTGTATTTATTATCAGACTTTTAATAACAGTAGTTCCATGAGGACAGTGAAGTGTGTGTGAGAGTCATGTGATGTGTCCACACTGTGGGATCTGACTCCTCCTCCTTCAGGGTGAAGGCTGCTGGAGTCCGATGGTTGAGGACACGTCACAGGAAGTGAAAGATGCTTTTTCATTTGATTCACACACAGCATCACTCATTCAGATCACTGATGTCATCATCATTAATCTGATCAATAACTGCATGGTGTCTCTTTGTCTCCGGCAGGTCCCAGTCAACCCAAAGATCCAGTTGTCTCCTGATCATGTGGACCTGTGTCCTCAGCTGCTGTGCAGAAAGGTGCTGACAGAGGTTTTTACATCAGTGAGTCTCAGGAGTCCTCAGAGACACTGAGACGGTTTGTCTGATCAGGAGTCTGAGATGCTCTGACTGTCACATTACAGAAACATGTCCATCTCTGCTGGGATGTGTCCTCTGACTCAGATCCACCTCCACACCTTCCACACCAGCTTCACTGAGCCTCAGTGTGCTGGGTGGAGAACAGTCCAATGTCTCCTGTGTTCTGAGGAGGAGGGAGGACGGCCTCCTGCTGGAGAACCTCTGTCACTGCAGACCTTCTGCTCAGCACCAGCCACAGCTCGATGGCAGCAGACTGATCTCTCTCTGTTGTTCATGAACTCTACTGGGACTCAGGAAGCAGGATCCGACCCTGCAGACGACTTCTGAATTATCTGATGGGATTATTTCAGTTGTTTAGACTTTGAATTCATTTCCTGTTTTACTTGAAACTTTTAACCGTTTGTGTGTTTCCATGTTTGAATTGTTCCTGCTTTGTAATTGTTTATCAGAAAAGTGTGAACTGTACCTAAACCCTTAAATTACAGAGTAACTGCAATAAGGGATTAAAAATAAAGAGTCAACACTCAAGGCTCCACTTTGGAGAACTGTGTCTCAGTGTCAGTGAACCAGCTTCAATGTCCTTCAGCAGCAGCATGTTGGAGACATGAAGGTTCAACAGAGTCCTCTGGTGTCTCACTCATTAAATCAGATTCAACTCAAGTTCAATGTCTCATGAGATCATGAGATCATGAGATCATCCTCTGACCTGCTGCTGGAGGACATCATCTCGTCCTTCGTTTCTTTATTGGTTCTTTGTTGACATCAGACGAACCGGACCGGAACCAGACAGAAGCGGAACCAACCGGACCGGCACCGACCGGAACCAACTGCAACGAACCGACCGGAACCGACCGGCGCGAACCAGAACAAACCGGATCAGAACTACCCAGACAGGAAGCAGACCCGCCCGGAACGAACCGGAACCAACCGGGCCGGGATCCAGCCTGCCACAGGTGCGTTGCGTCACACATCAGACTGGAACTTTCACCAGAACCAGTTAACTTGGAAACCAACTGAATTAACCAGGCTGTAACTAGCTGTTTAGAACCGATAGGTAGTAAAGAGCTCAGCTGACTGGCAGCTAGTTCACTTAACCTGCTAGTTTAGTGAACTGACTAGTCAGCAAACGCAGCTCGTCTCTGATTGGCTGAGCTGCCCTGTTAGCTCAGCTGGTTTCTCTGTGAACTTCAGATCAACGTGTGAAGTTTCAAATCCTTCATCTGCTCAAAGTCCTCAGAACATCACGAGGAGCAAAGTGAGACACGAGACTTTGGTCACAGTTTATATTCATATCTATAAATGATCCAGTAAAGGGAAAACGTATTAAAGCGGTCTGTGTTTGTGCTCATCATCTTCATCGTGTGTGTGATGAAGATGATGAGCGTTGTTCACAGAAACTTGAATCACTAATATGTGAACATGTGTAAACATGTGTTTGACTCTTGATGACAGGTGCTCTGGTGACGTCAGTGTGGAAACAGTGTAGGGAGTGGTTTTGTCCAGTAGATGGCGGTGTTCACCTTCACTTCGATTACTAACAGTTTATTTTCCTCTCTATTCAAAACCGAGTCTGAAACACGACGTGTGATTGGTCCGTCTCTTTCTGGACTTATTAGTTAAATGTGAACCGGGTGAGAGGAATGGGGGGGGTGTACTTGTACCTTTTGTGAGGACCATTTTGAGCAAAGATTTAATGGGCTGTTTGAGGTTAGGACCTGGGGTTAGGTTTAGGTTGAGTTGAGGGTTATGGTTATGGTTTGGAGTTTAGTGGTGATGGTTCAGGTTCCGGTCAGGGACTGGGAATGTATCAGGCCAACGAGGGTCCTCACCAGGGCCGGGTCTAGACAGGCATGTATGAGGGGGCAGCCACAAATCTTGAGGGGGCATTGTGCCTAACCCTATTTAGTTTGAGGGGGCACAACATTTATTTGAGGGGGCCAGGCCCCCTCTTGCCCCTGCCTAGACCCGGCCCTGGTCCTCACTCAGACAGAAGTATGAGAAAGTGTGTGTGGCCGATGTGTTTGGACAGATTTATTCAAACCAGCTCAGGTGTGTGGGAACTGGTGAGTGTGTGTGTGTTTTTCGGGGGGGCAGTTAGCAGTGCTTCGGGGTATTTAGGGGGGGGGGTCTCTGGGGTTAGGGCTAGGGTGAAAGTGGGGTCGTGACCCCTCCCTGCAGGAGGTCTGCCGGCCTCAGGTTCCTCGGAGCATTGGTTCAGAATCGTGTGTGTGTGTGTGTGTGTGTGTGTGTGTGTGTGTGTGTGTGTGTGTGTGTGTGTGTGTGTGTGTGTGTGTGTGTGTGTGTGTGTGTGTGTGTGTGTGTGTGTGTGTGTGTTTCTAGATGATGAGATTTAAATGTTCAGTGTTTGTTGAACTGAAATCCAAGAGGAACATGTGACTGTGTTAATTTTACAAACACATTATAATAAATGATTTGAGTCCTGACAGCATCGCTCCTGCACCACGTCGGCCCATCAACTAAGAAGAAAATCATATCTCATCTAATTAGGATAAAAAGGAGCTCAACCTAAACTAATTAAATTGAAGGTATTTTCCAAAACTGAATTAAAAATTTCCAAAACAATAAGTTTTGCAGCAAGCTGGTACGATTTGTTTTATATTTAAGTATTTTAAGGAGATTTTGTTCAACACAAATTCAACAGTTGGGAGTTGAATGAACAATATGATGTGGGAACTGAAACCGACGATCTGATCCACAGATATGAAAACATGTCAGTGGTTTTAGTTTTGAGGACAAAATTAAAAACAGGCTGATTTTATTGGTTTATAGTCTCATTAGTTTAAGTTTAGAAAAGACTAAATGGTTTCTGAGCGAGGGGAAGATTTACATGTTTATGTCTTCATCGTTGTTGAACTTAATTTGGTCTTCATTTATTTCAGTCGTGAGAATTATTACTTTATGTTATTAATCTGATTTGCTTCATTATTCACTTTTCCATTGTGTTAATTTGATGCTGAAATCATTAGTCAATTAGTCAAGCAACAGGAAATTGATTCACAACTATTTGGATTATTGATTTATTGTTAATCATTTCAAAGCAAAAATGTCAAAAACATTCGCTGGTTCAGCTTCTACATTGTAAATATTTCCTTTTTTTCGAGGACAGTGAATTAAATATCTTATATTGTTGCTTTAACAATAACACAATAACATCAGACTTATTAATAATTGAATGAAGGATCAGTCAGCCGTTGTCAGCCGGTTTTAATCTCTATAGTTGACGTAAAATACCTTCATTACAACAGTCTGACCTGCAGTACCGCGTGTTGTCCACTGTGTGGGGCTCTGTGCCCGCAGCCGACGTTAAGCGGAACCAGTGAATTTATTGACAGAACAAAATCGTGTTTGTTTCACACGTGACAGATTCTCCTGTTTAATACAGCGGCAGAATTAATCAACTCATTAATACAAAGAAGAAAATACATAAAAAACCCAGGTTGATCTAAATGAACAGCAGTGACGTCCTTTAGCCCTTCGGTGGAACGTGTTCTCTCAGAACCTTTTAGAACCTGTCTCAGACGCTAGACCCACTCTACCAGGACCATTGAAAAGTACCAGAGACGGTTCTGCACTAGATCCTAGAGAAGAAGGAGTTTCTGATCACATTCAAGGAGTTCCAAGAGAGCTGCAGGAAGTTCAGCAAGGTCTCTGGAGCATGTCTTGGGTTTCACATGTCAGAACAAATTCCAGGAGTCGTTGAGGTTCCAGTGGAGGTTGTGGAGTTCTCCCAGAGGTTCAGGTTCCAGGAGTTCTAGAGTATAACGAGTCAAGGTGATGATGGTTCTGATCTGGTTTCAGAAGCTGCAGCTGATCCATATGATGGTTCTGCTGCTCTGAGAGTGTTCCAGTGGAGCTCTCTGTGCCATTAGGGTTCTTTACTCGTCTGTGTGCTTTGGGGGAAGCTCCAGGAGATCCAGGGGGTTCGAAAGAAGGCGAGGATACATTTCAAGGGTCTCCAGGGTGTAGAGGAGGTGTCAGGGTTCCATCGGATCCAGGTCCTTGGGTGGGCTCAGCTGGCTTCGGGGGAAGGACCTCCTCAGGGATGTTCAGGTCTTTCACAGGAGTTTTACTCGAGGTGATCCCGGGTGTTTTGCGGGTCTCAGGCATCTGTCTGAGATTCGGGGAGGATCTGGTGATTATTTTAGTTTGGATCCCTGGAGGAATCTAATGAGATTTCAGGCCTGTTTTGAGGAGCAAATCAAAGTTCTCCTTACTTGTTAGAATGGACGAGGATTGTTCCACTAAAGGATCTGCAGAGGGATCTTCTGTCCTGTGTCTGGCTGCAGGTCCGGTGGGTTAATTCTTTGAAGGCCCCTCGAGGCCCGAGGCTCCAGGAGCTCTGGAGGAAGATGTGTGTTTCCACGAGTCTGACGCTGCAGCTTCTTCATCAACACGTTTCTGTCAGGTTGGGTTCCACATCTAAATAAACCTGAAATCAGAAAGAGGAAATCATGAAAACTAAATAAAATCTGAATAGATGAATCTTAGAAGTAAAATAAAACCAATGCACGCGACGTGTAACACGTTTCTCATGAAGCTGAAACACAAAAGAAAACAATAAATATGTTCACGTCATTTTGAGTTAATTTTATAAACTGTGTGATGTTATTATTATTCAGTTCCATTTTATCAATATAACGATAAAAGCATATTCATAATGTCTTTAAGAGCGAGGAGCCTGTTGCCGTCTGGTTTCTAATCCGGCCCGTCTTCATCCTTCTCATCTTCCTCTTCATCGCCAACATGTTTGCAGCGTCTCATTGACTTTTTCTCTGCCCGCACAGAAATATTTTTTTCCATGCTTTCCAGACGTTTCAGTTTCCCTGGAGGAAGCAGCGGGGCTAAAGGAGGATAAATATTTAATCAGCGCTGCGCTGGAGTTTCTGCTTAATTAGAGGAATTCTGCTCCCGCCACGAAAATGAAGAGAAATGACAAAATAACATCAAGAGGGCTGATGAGAGACGACCCCGAGTTATGACTCTTATTATTACTCCTATTATTACTATGAGTATTAGTTATTAGTGGGGGTGAACGACCGACTCGGTTTAATATTAGCCCCAAATTAAATATAAAAAAACACTTACTGAAACACAGCCTATTCGCGGCTTTCAGCGTGAGTGAGTGTGTGTGTGTGTGTGTGTGTGTGTGTGTGTGTGAGAGAGAGAGCGCCATATGTCCGTGTCTAAAAAATAAAAAGCCGCAAATTTGTGCCAAACGCACGCGCTGCTCGTGTCAGTCATCCTGAACTGGGATGACAGGAGCTGATTCCACATGAAACCAGTTAATCTTTCAAATATCTGAGTGTGAATACAGATGTTTGTGAGATGTGCGTCCTCAACGTGGAGCGAGACACGGAGGCTCTGGATGAAGACATTCAAATCTTCTCATCATCATCTCCATTGTCTTCATCGTCTTCATCAACAACATCATCTTCATCATCTTCATCATCTTCATCAACTCCCACAGATCATTCCATCAAACTCAAACCCTCCGGCCGTGAGAGTGACGGTTACGAGCACGAGCCCTTGTTTCACTCAGGTGTGTTCACACGACCGGCTCACGCGCTGTGGGCTCGAACCTGTGACGGAGGGCCCACCTGTCCACGCGTGTCCACATCGCCCACCTGTCGGTCACGTGTGTTTGAATCTCATATTGCTTTTTATTTTCTGTAAAACTAAGTTTTCAACGTCACTTTTTTACAGTGCGCGCGGCCGGGCACGCGGAAACCCTTATTTGGGTCGTTCTTTGAAAAAACAAGGACGCGCCGCGCGACTTCGACCAATTAGAAGCCGGGGGCGCGCCCAGCATGCTAATGAGCTGTCCTTATGTGGTGCTGTCCCCGCCCCGCCGGTCCCGGCCGGTCCCCCGGGACAGCCCGCGCCTCGGACCCGGGAGAAGGAGCTGTCCGCCGGGACGGAGCAGCCGTAAAGAGCCGGGGAGGGAGGGAGGGGAAGAGCCTGCTCGCTGCCCAATCCCCCTCCTCCCCCGGGGCCGCTCCGCGCACCGTCCGTCCCTCCCTCTTGTTTGCTAATCATTTCATTTTACTCCTTTTTGAAGCGCGGGCTTGTTTTTTTTATCCCACTTTTCATTTCTCCTGATCCGCGGTGGCTCGTCTGATCCCGGCTCTCCTCGCTCCGCTCTCCCGGCTCCGACCCTCCGGCCCCCGGCTCCTGTGAGATGCTCTGCCCGCTCCGCGCTGCTCTCTCCGCCGCTGCGAACTTCACTCACGGTGCTTGAAGCAGCGCAGGGATCCAAACCAGCCCGGGGAAACCCACAGGGATCCGGCTCTTCTCTGGACCAGGACCCGCCACTTTGGGGAAAGTCGCTCTCGTGTCCCCCCCTCACTGCTCCTCCCTCCTCGCGGCTCCTCCACCTAATCCAGGTGGTCCGGGCTGTTCCGAGCGGCTGCTGCAGGAGGATTACTCTTCTTCTTCATCTCCTTCTTCTTGTTCCCGGTGAAGAGATCCCAGAAGGACACTTTGATGTTCTCCATCCAGGACAGCCTCCCCCGGGGGGCCCTGACCATGAAGGAGGAGCCGCTCCCCACCGGCATGACCCCGGTCCGCTCCTGGATGCAGGGCGCGGGGATATTGGACGCGAACACCGCGGCCCAGAGGTAAATCTCACCCCGACACCGCAGCTCGAACCCGGGCTGCTCCGCGGGACCCGCCGCTTGATCCGCGGCTGTTAGAGAAGTGTGCGAGAGAAACCGAGTTAAAGTTTAGCACTTGATCCTGGTCCGGCTTCACGTGCGGGTCAGAGCCCGAGACCTGCAGGGAAGAGCCGGAACTTTACTGAAGCGTCGATTTAAATCACCAGAAAGAAACTTAGAACCAGAGAGCATCGCTGCGAGGGGCTGCGGGATCCGTCCTCCAGCGGCCGGGGTTCGAACCCCGCCTCGAAGCCCGCTCGAACACGCGCTCGAACCCGCGCAACACTTTCACAAATAAAGTTTCTTCTCCCCGCAGCCGCGGGTCTCCCCCCGGCCTGACGCGCGGGTCGGGGCCGCGCGGAGCTGCAGCCGCCGCACGCGCCGGTTCTCCGGGATTGAACGTTTCCTTCTGAACGAGTCAGATCCTCAGCTCCGGTTCATCAACTGATCTTCATCCCGTTAAATATTAGAATTAAACATATTCTTCTTACACACATTTTATTATTGATCAAACTCGTGGATGAAACAAAGTCAAATTTAACTGTTGAATTAAGTTAAAATAAATTAACTTTCCTTGCGCGATAAATTAAAAGTCCGTGTTTGAGATTTATCTCGAAATGTATAGATTTCATTGTTTTTTATAAATCTATCAATTTAAATCTTTTTGTAAAGCTTTGCAAAATTTATTAAATAGAAATTTAAAATCCAGAAAACGTGTGGAAATCTGAATCACAGAAATAAGAAGCATATAATTAATTCTAGTGATTAATGTGCCTTTTGAAATAAAGCGGCTCCTTCAGAGTTTTCTCTAATTCGTGAGATTTTGTTTTTATCGATGCGGGATTTTCAGCCTGGAGTTTAATTCTTATGAAGTGAATTCATCGAACCGAGATGAAACCACGACAACAACTTTAATCCAGTGGATTTTAAAACGTGTCGAGTTCGTTTAGTGAATGAAATGTGTTCCAGCTGAGCGGATCCGGTTCCACCTGAGCGGATCCGGTTCCACCTGAGACCGGTCCAGTCCACACGTGAGCAACGCGCTGCTGCCGCAGATTTAATTCAACTTCGCCTCCTGATCAACCCGGGGACACTTTGTCCCTCACAGCTTCCCGTCGCTCCACTTCACACGTTGAAATGTCCAAACACTGGAAACTAAAAACCTGAAGTTTAAATTCACAGAAGACAAAAATAAGAAAAAAGCTGCAGTCAAAAATGTTTTTGTTAATTTTTTAAAAATATAATAATTGATATCAGATGTTTTTGTATTAATTAACAAATTGGTCATTCAGCTTAATTGTTGTTTAATGTAGAAGTAGAGTTGTGGTGCATTGTGTTTTATATTTAATATAAATATCAGCTTTGTGCGTCTGCTGATGAACAGGTTCACGTGTTGTGAGTCTGTGTCACACGCAGGTCAAGTTTATTAATTCTGCCTAAAATCACACAAGTGTCTGAGGCTCAAACATCTTCAGGAGCCTGACGCAGAGGAACATGTTCCGACTGAGAGAGACAGAACAGAACATTTCAATCTGAACAGAACCTCCTCTCGCCCTCGTTCAGGGACACGGTCAGATTCAGGAACCGGTCAAACTCCAGTCTGGAGAATCACGAACCCTCCAGAACCAGCTCCAGAGTCCACTGGGTTCTGGTCTGGAGCGTAGAGAAGCAGCTGGCGGCAGGAGGCTGAGCTTCATGAAGCCGAGCAGACTCTGAATTTAACATCTGGTTTGAGTCGATTTGAGATCCTCACAAACCGGTCCTGTGAAAACTTGAGTGAGCGTTAAAGAGCGAGCTGTGAATCAGCAGCTCTGACCCCGAGGAGGCGAGAGAGCGGCGCCGCGGCCGGACGTCGCTCTGGAGCTTCTGCAGATTGTAGAGTGCAGATTGTGGTGATTGTGCAGATGAGAGTGTGTGAGTTCTTTTTCAAATCCTGTGTGTTTCACACCAAAATCTAATATTTACATATTTTTACCACAGAAGAATTCAGAGTGTGAGCGACTGAGGCTCGGTTCAGACGAGGAGAAGCTCCACAAAAAAGGTGGACATGCAGCAGATGTGTGTGTGTCTGTGTGTGTGTGTGTGTGTGTGTGTGTGTGTGTCTGTGTGTGTGTGTGTGTTTTTACATATAGCTGGACATGTGTAAGATTTACAAAAAGAAGGGAGGAAATGCTGTGAATGTTTCCGAGGTTAAAAGTCCTTGAGTCTGAGGTAAATTGAACCCTGACGTGTGTTTGAGACGTTAGGTCCTCACTGCTGGTGATGAAGATGAAGATGAAGATGATTTCCACGGCCTCGTCTGATGATCACTGCACATTTTCTTCTGGATAGAATCATAATGAAAGTTTACTGAACGTGTTGTTGTATTGACACCAATTTAAATCAGTGGATTGCTAAATCTTCCTCAGAGTGTTTTGAACAATCTGTCAGATCTGTTCCGTCCCTCTTGTCTTCTGACGAGGACATTTGTCTCCTGGTTGTTGGACTGAGGACGAGTCCAGTCACTGTTATTAATTCACCTCTGAAATGAACAGACACTCCAGACTCAGATAGAGAATGAGCGGAGGTGATCCTACAAACCGTCCACACGTCCTGTCCGTCCTCCTCCTCTTCACACGTCCTGTCCGTCCTCCTCCTCTTCACACGTCCTGTCCGTCCTCCTCCTCTTCACACGTCCTGTCCGTCCTCCTCGTCTTCTCACGGACGCAGGACACCGAGTGATGAACCAGAGAAGAGGCAGAAAATTAAGTAAATTTTAACAGAGTCACAAACCAAAACCACAGGAGGAGCCGATTTGAACGGATGTGTTTTCCATCTCAGGCTCAGGGAGAGAGACAGAGCCGCTTCACCGGGGTGGTCTGGTGCTGTGGGGGGGGGGCACTGTGCACTGTGCACTGTGCAGCGCCACAAGAAAACGACTTGTGACAGGAACAGAGGCTGAAGGTGGTGTCACCAGATGTGTCTGAAGGTTGGTGAACGTCGGGTGAAGAGAGAATCACTCGTCCACATGTTCACCCTGATTCAAGCCCCGCTGGTTTCTGAGGGGAAGGAAACTCCAGATTATTATCTTCATGAGGACCTGAAGGAAACCAGCACTATCAAATATACAAATATGAAATGTTACATGAACATTCGACAGAGAGTCTCACTCTGATCATTAAAACTAGAGCTGAAAAAGATTCCATCAATCAGTGTTAAAGAAAATGAAATAGTTCAATTCTGCACATTTGAGGTTAAAAGGTTTCAGATGGTTGAAGAGGTCGAGCAGCGGAGGCGGTAACAGGATTATAACACGGAGCGAGAGAATAGTGACAAGTCAGAGTGTGTGTGTGTGTGTGTGTGTGTGTGTGTTTAACTGGCTGCATCTGGACACGCACCGTCACATCTGTAACACATCAGCAGGCTTCAGCGCTGACAGACCAGGGCTGTGTTCACAAACCAACACAATGTCTCCACTTGATTCTTTTACTGATCTCCTCCTGGAGCCCGGACCCTCTCAGATGATCTCAGATGATCTCAGACCCTCTCAGATGATCTCAGACCACAGACCCGTTATGGATCAGTGATCGATACCTGATCAGACGCAGAGCTTTGATAGAAACATGACGAGCAGAATCTTTAATCTTTACATTTTTGTTTCTCAATAATTCAACTAGCTGAGGTCGTGTTTTTGTGTTTTAACTTCAGAGGATAAAGGTGAACTGTTGAGGAAAGGAACAAACTGAACAATTCTGTTTCTAACTTCGTCAGACGGATGAAACAGATGATATTTGTCAATTTTTTAAATCACTCACAACATCAATAATCAGAGAGACGGAGATGAATCTTGTCGTTTGTGCTTTACAGATAAAAATCTGCTCTAACACAGTTTGAGCTGGAACCACTCAAATATAAATATACATCTCTTAATCTTAATCTTAAATAGGTCAACCATGTTGGGCATAAAATATAAAATAAAAAGACAATTAAAAGAAACGTTTTCTGTTTAACTCTGAGTTTTGTCAGTTTTAAAGTCGTCGTCAGTACGACTTTAAAAACTTGTATATATTGAACCCCCCCGAAGAACACACTTCTACTTAACACAAGTCTGACACGTTCATGTGGACGTATTTAAGGGATTTACCTGATGTTTAAGGGAAGATGACGCCTTAAATTCACAGATTCAATTGTAAATTATAAAACTAGTATTTTGTCTCAGTTTGATGATGTGTGTGTGTGTGTGTGTGTGTGTGTGTGTGTGTGTGTGTGTGTGTGTGTGTGTGTGTGTGTGTGTGTGTGTGTGTGTGTGTGTGTGTGTGTCTGTCGTTATATTGCTGGTATCAGGCGCTGGTTTGGATCCCGTGTGGTGGAATGTGTTTGTGACGGCGTTAAATCGACGTCTGAGTCCGTTGGCAGCTGCTTACTGTCGTATTACACACACACACACACACACACACACACACACACACACACACACACGCTCATGATATTAATGACAAGGTTTTTCCGTAAAAAAATATTATAAATGAAAAGAAACTACAGGAAAAACTAACTTGATTTGAATTAAACAATTCACAAAATCTGAGTCACACACAATTTATTTTAAACCACAATAATCGACAAAGACAGTTAATGATCGATTTATAAAGCAGCTGGAATCTGATCAGAGTCTATTAACGTATCTGGGACTCCTGTGGACACACACACACACACACACACACACACACACACACACACACACACACACGACAATGCAGTAAAACAGCTGTGATGAAATAAAACGTGTAACAAACATTTAAATACGTTGATTCAGCTGCTTTTCAACCTTTAAACAATAAAACCACTCGATCACCCTCAAAGGAAAAAACCTTTTTTATCTTTGTTGTAAAAGTGTGTAGGAGCTCAGAGGTCAGAGGCCTGTCGTTGTATTACGTGTGTGTGTGTGTGTGTGTGTGTGTGTGTGTGTGTGTGTGTGTGTGTGTGTTGTAATGCACATATCTGCTCAAGATGATCCTCGTCCAGAATCAGTCGGCGCTCGTCACGTCTTTGTCCAGCGTCTTGAGGAGGACGAGCGGGGGACCGGTCCGGTTGTTAGAGTCCTGGTTCTCTGGACTGACTGAGGGACTGTGGAGAGGACGGCGGGGGGGGACAGGTCAGATTGTTAGTGTCCTGGTTCTCTGGACTGACTGAGGGACTGTGGAGAGGACGGCGGGGGGGACATGTCCCCTCACACGCTGCACAGCTCAGCTCCGGAAAGAGTTCAACTCCACGTTTGAGCTGAATCAGAATCTGAATCACGTTTAGACATAAAACTGTAAATTGTACAAAAATATAAAACCTGGAGAAGAGTCTTGAAGTCTGTGTTTTCAAACTGAGTCTTCAGACCTGGGATCTGTGTCCACGTCTCATCGCTGCTCAGGTCTCTTTACACCAGGTCTGTTCTACGCAGCTCAGCAGTGAACATCCAGAGATTCAGACTAAAGGATTAATTCACCTTTGTTCCGACCCCCGACCCCCGAGCTGAAGATCTGTTAATGTGAAGTAAACGAAACACAAACATGAAAAGATCAGATTGGTTCTGGGTCAAATAGTCGTTAAACAACTGTTGTGTTCGGACGTTAAGAACAAAGACGTTAACATAAAACTTCTGTGGTGGTTTTGTTTTTTAGCTTAAATCTAGAAAATGAATCTTATTGTTGTGTCGTTTGTGTTGATAATCGTTTCTGCTTCAAAAGATCATTTGAGGGTTTGATTTTTTGCCTCTATTGTTTCTTGAATCTGTTTCCATCTTAATGGAGGTGTAACTGTACATGGTGTAAACCAGAACCCAGGGAGACGTGCTTCACCGGCCGGATCTCCACACTGAACGTTCTGCTTCAGCGACTGAGATGGAAACTGAAGAAATCCTGAGAGAAGCTGATTTGTAGGCGAAACACGTCAAAAGAGTTTGACCTGAAAAAAACAGATTTAAGTTTCAATAACAGACGGAAATAATGTGTTGAAATGGAAGATTTCTCTTGCAGTGTTGGCAGGTGTGTGTGTGCCTGTGTTAGTGTGTGTGTGTGTTTTGAAGCTCCAGGTGAACAGATTTCCCTCGACCCTCCCTGACACTGCTGTAGAAGGAAGAAAAAAGAGCTATGGAGTGAGTGATCCTGTTCTCCACGCCCTATCTTTGTCTTCTGGGGTTAAAGTGTGTGTGTGTGTGTGTGGGGGGGGGGGGGGTTCAGGTAGGGTTTGGACGAGGTGAATAATCGTCGACGGGGGGATTCCCCACTTCCTCGGCAGCGTCGTTTGTCATCAGCTCAATCATGGGGCGTTTGGCGTTTCCTCGCCGCTCCCCGGTGGCAGTTAGTGGGGCGGGGGGGGCGGGGGGGGGGGGGGGAGAGAAGGCTCATTTGCAGGCAGAGGCAAATCCTCAGAGTCAGTCAGTGATGGATCAGAGCGCTGAGAGACTTTTTATCAGAGCGCCGTAACTCCTGAGGGCGGCTGAGGGATGATGGAGAGGTCAGCCGAGGCCTCGACTCCTAACCACCACCTTTATGTTCCTCCTTCTAAACCTCTTACTTATTATCTCCACCCGGCTGAGGAATGAAACACTCCTCGTTGTGTTTTTGCATTTGTCAACACCTCCCTCCTCGTCTCCACGTG
>NC_070633.1:29104785-29107314 GCF_947347685.1 Pleuronectes platessa
CTCAAGGAAATTATGAACCCTTGATTTATAATTAATCTAAAATATAAACAACAATGGGCCTAGCATGGAGCCTTGGGGAACCCCTCCAGTATCTGGCTGTACCTCTGAAGGATGTTTTCCTCTTTCTACCTTTCAGTCGATGCTCCAGTGTTTAGTTTGTAAAGTTTATGAATCCGTCTCTTGTTGTTTTTCAGCTTCATTAAAAAGCTCCGGTGGCCTTTAGTCCTGTTTGTTGTTTTCATTTCTGTCGAGTGAAACTCAGCAGCAGCAGTTTGGGTTCTGCTGCCAGATCTCACATGATAATTGATTAGTGTTGATGTAGAAAAAGAAGTTAGTGCTTGTGATAATGAAAATGAGAGAACACTAATAATGAGTTTTTAAAATCACCACATGTGGACAGAAATTAATGAGGTCTCCAAAGAAGCTTAATTTCTCATCGACTCGCTGATGAATTTACATCATAAAGAGTCAAACTTGACCCAGATGAGATTTTTATTTGAATAAAAACACAGTCGGCCTGATATCACCTCTATTTACCAAACTGCTGGAATATACCACGACCCAGATTCTAGAGGGACTGACCCCTGGTTTTCCAAAAGCTGCTTCTGGACAAAAGTCCGTTCCAGTCCTGATGGAAAAGTTCAAAACGTCGTGAACACATGAAACTCGACCCCATAAATTTCCTGATGTGATTTGCAGAAAATGAAAAAATCTCCTATTTGAGTGTTAATGACATAAACAGTGGCAGCTGGTGAATGAGAGCAGGAGTTTTATCAAGGAGGAGAGGAAGCCGGGGGTTCTCCTGGTGCACGGATTCATTAACTGCTGCTGAGTTGGTGAAGACTTTTAACTGTTTGCACCGAGACGAGTGTTGATGCACCAACAGTCTGAATCCCTGAGTCGACCACCGGGGGCAGAGTTCATCGATTCATTCATGTTTTCCTCTACGTTGGTCTTCAGGTTATGAGGGACGGACTTGAATAACTCTGATCTGATGAATACCTGTTGAACATGAGTCTCTCTGTGTGTTTCAGTGGAGTGGGTTTAGCCCGAGCTCACTTTGAGAAGCAGCCCCCGTCCAACCTGAGGAAGTCCAACTTCTTCCACTTCGTGCTGGCGCTGTACGACCGACAGGGACAGCCGGTGGAGATCGAGAGGACGTCCTATGTGGACTTTGTGGAGAAAGACAAGGTGACGTGTCTCTTATTGCTTCAACTTTCTTCTTTCCCTGACTGTGACACACACACTTACACACACACACACATACACACACACACACACACACACACACACACACACACACACACACACACACACACACACACACACACACCGTCCTGCAGCAGGAACATCTCTGAACTTTATGATTGCCCCTCGTACATGAACCAGCTGATTTAGTAGGAACCAATGATCTCGGAGCTGGGAGCTGCGGACGGGGGGGAACGAGTTGAGGGACGGACCAACACGCTGTTGGTTTTTAATGTCTCCTATTTCAGTTGAACTATAAAATATTTTTTCTGGATTGATAATAATAATAGAATAAAAAAATATCCCAACAGGTTTGAAATGTTCGTTCTGTGATCAGCTGCCAGCTGGCACTCAACACCCCCCCCCCCCCACACACACACACACACACACACCACACACACACACACACATATATGCACACACGTGCACATACCACCCACTCACTCACTCACCTCTGCTTTGACCTCTAGTCTCTCGCCCTGATATCCCCCGCCACCCCCTACTCAACACACACAGACACACACACACACACACACACACACACACACACACACACACACACACACACACACACACACACACACACACACTGGGACTGAGCCAACACTCCCAGGCTCAGTTGGCACCGGGCGAGGGACTAACAGAGGCTGAAAGAGAGAGAGAGAGAGAGGTTGGGAGGAATTAAATAAAAAGGAGTAAATATTTTAAAAAAAAGAAAGAAAGGGAAGAAGAGTCGATGATGGGGGGGGGGGGGGGGGGGGAGAGAATAAAGAGAAGGTTTCCACTGTCGCACGCCCGTTGTTCTCTGATCATGTGCTCAGAAAATAAACATCGTGTGCAGGTTTATTGTTTTAATTATTAAAAGTTATTGTCATGGAGACAAACCTGGATCAGAGAGAGACAACGAGTCACATGGACAGAGCGGGGGGGATCTTTGAGATAATTAAATACAATTCTCACTCTACAATTATTTATACAATTTCTACTTTATCATTTCTGCAACTAAGACTTTCTTTCTGTCATTTTAATTCTAATTAAATAGATTTAATAAATGTGAAAAGACGAAGAGAGACTCCCCCTCCTCAACTTTCATCTTCTATCCTCTCATCCTCTGTTTTTTCAGTCCTCGCTCATGCTGATGTTTTATATGATGACGCAAACATATTTAATAACATGTGATTTGTGTGTTTGTGCGACAGGAGTACAACGGAGAGAAGACTAACAATGGAATCCACTACAGGCTACAGCTCCTCTTCAGCAACGGTGAGACAACAACAATCG
>NC_070633.1:29107514-29185999 GCF_947347685.1 Pleuronectes platessa
ACCCACACTGAACACACACACACACACACACACATACACACACACACTGAACACACACTGAACACACCCACACTGAACCCACACTGAACACACCCACACTGAACACACACACACACACACACACACACACACACATACACACACACACTGAACACACACACACACACACACTCTGTAAACATTATGAGAGGAGTCTCCTCTGAGGACTCCCTGCTTCATGAATAATGCAGACTCAGAGTTTGACCGCTGGCCTGCAGCTGATTGGCCGTCTCGGGGTCGAGGCTCGGGCGTATGGGGCGCAGGGGAGGGGTGAACCTTTCATCCCCCCCCCCCCACACACACACAGACACACACAGATCGATGCAGGTGGACTGAGGAGCTGCTTCACTCTCCGACCATCGACTGTTTCACTGTCTTTGTTTTCACACGAGGACGAAACCTCCGACATTTGTTCGTCACGCACAGATTTTCATTTTCCTTCATCTCAGCTCACAGCGCCCCCTGGAGACCACAGAGCTCACTACCACTGTAACGATTTACCTGTCAGTCCGAGCAGCACATGCACAGTTTCTCCTGGTGGTGGCCCTACAGGAAGTGTGTGTGTGCATATGTTTAAGTGTGAATATATGTGTGTGTGTGTGTGTGTGTGTGTATGTGTGTGTGCTGAGCTGTTCTTTTTCATTGTGTTATTGTGTTACACTCTGTCAGGCGGGGGCCCCTCTTCAGGGGCCTGACATTTCAGCTCGGTGTGTTTTCGGCCCCTGTGATTTCAACACCCCGCCCCGGTTTGTGGGGTGGGGATTGTGTGTGTGTGTGTGTGGGGGGGGGGGTATCTACCCGATCCGGTGCTCGCCGGTTGGACCTCATCCTTTAAAGTGACGTTGTTCAACACACATGATGATAAGCTAACATGCTAATATCTCCATGTGTTTGATGCTCCGCTCGTGAATGATGAAGCAGGCGGCTGTGACATCATCGACCTGTCTGTGACATCATCGACCTGACCGAGCCCACAGAGCTTCAGACTCGTTTCTCTTATCACTGGTTTCTATAATTAAACATACATGTTACATATGTGTGAGGCGTGGCCGCTGGGTCAGAATGTAATCAAAGCCGGTGATGATGTCACATGCAGCTCCAGTCTGTAGTGATCTCATAGTGGAGCCGCTGTGTCAAGGTCAACACTGCCTCCAGCCACCAGGGGGAGATCAACAGAGGGTTTCAGACACAGCTGATACATGCAACAGGTGGATCCTTCTCGGGCCAACATATCCCAGAATGCTTTGCATGGCAGTGTCGAAGCTAACGAGCTAGCATCCTGAGTTGGTGTCACAAACAGGAAATCCTCTGTAGACCAGAACTCGTGGTACACGCCCCCTGCTCAACATGTTTTTATTCACACATGAACATGACATGTACATTTACTGGAACACATGAAGTGAGAGTGAACCCACAGAACCCACAGAACCCACAGAACCCACAGAACCTAGAGTACCCACAGAATCCAGAGAACCCAGTGTCACTGGGCAGAACATTGGGGTCGAGCCTGGACCAGGACTCCACCGAGCCGCTGCTCCCGTCACTTCTCTGCTCCATTTACTATTTTACAGCCGTGGAGCAGGAGGTGACCCCCCCCCCCATCCCAGTGTGTGTGTGTGTGTGTGTGTGTGTGTGTGTGTTTGGTGTATGCTCCTGGCCCTCACACACACCTCTCAGAGCAGCTCCACAGCGCCCCCTGGGTTAGTGCTCAGCAGCTGTGAGTCTCCAGCAGCAGATTAATCATCTCAACACAAAAACAGTGATAAATGAGCTGCTGTCACCGACACACACACACACACACACACACACACACACACACACACACACACACACTGATCTGATCAAATTAAGTATAACAAATTTATGAATCTTTATTTCTTAATTAATCGTGACCCTTCACAGTATGAACACTAACATAAAACAATCATATATTGATATAATAATACAAAATAAAACATTAGCAAATATGAATTTTCTTCATTTTAAATGAGAGATAATGAAAAACTAACTTTATTCTGCTTTACTTTATTATTTATATTAATTCGGGTCTCCGTAATTTAAGTTACATGAGTTGGACGTCTCTGATCAAACGTTCACATGGAATCATGAGAACATGGAGAACGTGTTTGATTCCTCGATTGTGTGGTTGTGTTGTTTCCTCTTCACATCGATCTCCTCTGATCCGTGGTGTGGCCCCCTGCTGTGTGGTCCTGCCAGCAGGGGGCGCCCCGGCCTCCACAGGCCGTTTATGTTAATCACGTCATGATGTTACTGAGATCAATCGATGGTCCTGCTCACCGGGCGCTGCCACTCTGAGGTCAGGAGCCGGGGGGGGGGGGGGGGGGGGGGGGGGCTTACAACTGCACAACACAGTGGCGTCGGGGGTCCCGTCACACGGAGGGCGACCTCTCGTTGTGGCGAGTGGGCGGAGTCCTCCTCACGCCTGCAGCCCCACGCTGAGCCTCAGAGCGCTGGCCTTTACCCCCCCCCCCCCCCGCCACCCCCAACCACCACCCCACCCGTCCGTCAGACAAAGACCGACTGACAACAAGTCCCAACGCCGTCAAACGTCCCTCCTCGTCCTGTCACAGATATCACTTACTCTCCAAACCCCGCCCCCACAACCCGCCATTTAATAACTCAGGACTTCAACGAGGAACCAGGAGTGAGGAACAGGAAACAGTCCCAGAAAACATGAAGAACCAGGAGTGAGGAACAGAGAACATGAAGAACCAGGAGAGAAGAACAGAGAACATGAAGAACCAGGAGAGAGGAACATGAAGAACCAGGAGAGAGGAACAGAGAACATGAAGAACCAGGAGAGAGGAACAGAGAACATGAAGAACCAGGAGAGAGGAACAGAGAACATGAAGAACCAGGAGAGAAGAACAGAGAACATGAAGAACCAGGAGAGAAGAACAGAGAACATGAAGAACCAGGAGAGAGGAACAGAGAACATGAAGAACCAGGAGAGAGGAACATGAAGAACCAGGAGAGAAGAACAGAGAACATGAAGAACCAGGAGAGAGGAACAGAGAACATGAAGAACCAGGAGAGAGGAACAGAGAACATGAAGAACCAGGAGAGAGGAACAGAGAACATGAAGAACCAGGAGAGAAGAACAGAGAACATGAAGAACCAGGAGAACCAGAGAGTCCAACCCACAGATGTGACCAGTTAGAAATATAAAACCTTCAGATAAACCAGGGAGGATGATCACAAAGTTTTCTCTCCCAACACAATAACATAAATATTGTATTGTGAATATTGTTTTGTTTTTGTTTAAATATTATTTTAAAGTGGTTTCCCTTTCTTTGATGTTCCTTAAAGGTTCATTGTGTAGAAAATAGTGACATCTAGAGGTGAAGTGTCATTTGGCAGCTGAACAAACCCTGACCTCACCTCCCCTCCCCCCACCCCCCCCCCCCCCCCCGCTCCGGATGTACTGTAAACATAAAGAATGTAATTATAAAGTATATAATATAAAGTATTTACTATAAAGTACTTAAATATAAAGTATTTAAATATAAAGTATGTAAATATAACGTGTTTAAATATAAAGAATGTAAATAATAAATATTTAAATATAAAGAATGTAAATATAAAGTGTTTCATGTAAAGTATTTAATATAAGGTATTCAATATAAAGTATTTAATATGAATATTTAAATATAAAGAAGATAAAGGGTCCATTAGGTTTGAGAAAACAATTTTTTTTACAATTTAGATGAAACAAGTGAAAACATCACAAGGATTATTTTATATTCACTGCCTGACAAAAGATACTTTCACCTGAATCTCACTCACACAGACACACACTCACACAGACACACACACACTCTCTCTCACACACACAGACAGACAGACACACACACACACACACACACACACACACAGACACACACACTCTCACACACACACTCTCTCACACGATCAAACACAAATACAAACAGACACTCACACACACACATACTTTCTCTCTCTCTCACACACACACTTACACACACTTACACACACATACTCTCTCACACATACAGACACACACACACACACACATACCCTCTCACACAGAGACACTCAGACACACACACACACACCCTCTCTGTCTCTCAAACACACACTCTCTCGCTCTCTCACACACACACTCACTCACGCACACACACTCTCTGTCACACACACACACACACTCACACACACACACACACTCACACACACACACACTCACACACACACAACCCAAACGCTCCATATGTACAATAAAAAATGCACAAACATTAAGTAAACAGCTACGCCCCCCCCCCCCCCCTCATAAAGACAATACCAGCCCCTCACACTCTCCCACAGCCCCCCCCCCCCCCCCACTTGTTCGGCCCCCCCCCAGGACCCAGAGGCGTTGTCGGAGCCCGGCGCGCTCCCCCGACGCTGCGGTTCACCAGGTGTTGTCTGCAACAGGCAATTAGTAGAATAGGTGTAGCTGTCAATCAGCCGGCTGGAAGATTAGCTGCTTGGCCGTAATTAGCGGGTTAGAGGCTTCTTGGCCCAGAGGATAAAGGCTTTGCCAATAATGGGCCCTGGGGTATTAATTACTGAAGGTCGAAGCTGCCGAAAAGGCCAGGATCTTAGCAGCAGCGCACGTAAGATGATTGTTTAAATTTCAAAAATAATACTGGTCTGACAGTTGTTGGCGTCCCGAGGGGGGGCGGGTACAAGGTAGCCGAGGTAATTAGTTTGAAGAGGAAAGGGCATGGTTACAGGCGTGTTGTGAAGAGGGGGGGCAGGAGGAGAGGAAAATATAAATGTGAGGACGGAGAGGAGAGAGGGATGGGGAGGAAATATAGAGAAATGTGAAAAATGAAAAACATAAGAGGAGGAGAGAGGGAGGGATGGAGGAGTGGGAAATATAAATGTGGAGATGGAGCGAAGAGGGAGGAGGGAGGACAAAAAGGTAGAGGGGGAGCAGCGGAGGCGGGAAAGAAGGGGGGAGGAATTAGAGAAATGTAAAGATGCAAATATATGTGAGGAAAAAATTAAGTGGAGGGAAGAAGGACGGATGTGAGGATGGAGAGGAGGAGGAAGAAAAGAGGATAAAATGTGATGGAGGAGAGGAGGAAGAAAATATAAGAAATAATAAGTTAGTAACAGAGTGATTAAGAGGAAGACGAACATAAGTAAAAAGAGAAGTGGATGATGAGGGATTAACCAAATAGAAGGAAAGAGAGAGAGAGAGAAAGATGGAGGAAGACAGACCTTTATTTTGAAACAGGATTTTATTTCTATTGGTCCTAATTCTTCCTGTATCAAGTTCAGTCCTTGATAGTTAATAAAATAAATATTCTTCTGAAAAGTCACCTTTAGTCCAAATATTTAATCTGTTAATCTTTCAGTGTTTTTTAGTTTTAATAAATTTTTTCTCAGGTTTTGAAATAAATGTTTTCTTGTTTTCTTTATTTGTTATATTGTCGTAAACTATGTCATTATTATTATTATTATTATTATTATTATTATTGTTATTATTATTATTATTTTCAACACTGTTTGTAAACTTCATCACTGTTGCTATGGAAACATCCGGTGGAGTTTTCCAGCATCTGAATTTGAGTCTGAACAGAAACTGAGACGTCCTGATTGGTTCTCATCAGTCACATGACGCGACTACAGTGGTGAACACAAAGCGTCGCTAACACTCCCTGTCGGTAGCACTTCCTGTCGCTAACACTTCCTGTCGGTCACACTTCCTGTCAGTGACACTTCCTGTCAATGACACTTCCTGTCGGTGACACTTCCTGTCGGTGACACTTTCCTATCGGTGAAACTTCCTGTCGGCGACACCTCCTGTCGGCGACACTTCCTGTCAGGGACACTTCCTGTCAGTGACACTTCGTTTCAGTGACCCTTCCTGTCATTGACACTTCCTGTCAGGAACACTTCCTGTCAGTAACACTTGCTTTCAGTGAAACTTCCTGTCAGTGACACTTCGTTTCAGTGACCCTTCCTGTCATTGACACTTCCTGTCAGGGACACTTCCTGTCAGTAACACTTGCTTTCAGTGACACTTCCTGTCAGTGACTCTTCCTGTCAGTGACTCTTCCTGTCAGTATCACTTCCTGTCAGTAGCACTTCCTGTCAGTATCACTTCCTGTCAGTGACACTTGCTTTCAGTGACACTTCCTGTCAGTGACTCTTCCAGTCAGTATCACTTCCTGTCAGTGACACTTCCTGTCAGTGACACTTCCTGTCAGTGACTCATCACCATCACTGTTCCTCCTTCAGAGGAGTTTCTGTTACTAAGCAACCAACTGGAGAGACAATCTACTTCCTGTTTACATCACATGATCTGTGCAGGTGAACAGTCATGTGACCTTTGTTTTCAGGTCACTGTGTGGGCGGGGACTGTTACCGATTCAAACATGAAGTGAACGCAGCCTCAGCATCGATGCTGATTGGCTATGTTTGTGTGTGTGTGTGTGCGTGTGTGTGTGTGTGTGTGTATGTGTGTGTGTGTGTGTCTGTGTGTGTGTCTGTGTGTCTGTGTGTGTGTCTATGTTTGTGTGTGTTTGTATGTCTGTGCATGTGTGTGTGTGTGTGTGTGTGTGTGTGTGTGTGTGTGTGTGTGTGTGTGTGTGTGTGTGTGTGTGTGTGTGTGTGTGTGTGTGTGTGTGTGTCTGTGTGTGTGTGTGTGTGTGTCTGTGTGTGTGTCTGTGTGTCTGTGTGTGTGTCTGTGTGTGTCTATGTTTGTATGTCTGTGTATGTGTGTGTGTGTGTGTGTGTGTGTGTGTGTGTGTGTGTGTGTGTGTGTGTGTGTGTGTGTGTGTGAGGAGCAGAGGAGATAACTGTCTGAATAAAAATGATAAACTCTGCAGCTCCTCAGCTCGACCTGCTGCAGTCCCCTGCTGGTGATCACACACACACACACACACACACACAGGCTGTAATGACCCCTGGCCCCTCCCAGCATGCCCTGCTCCTGTGTTTTATGTTTATTTATGGGGGCCAGTGGGAGGGGGCGGGGGGGCTGACATGTTTATTGTGGCCCTCGGATCAGGAGCCCCGGGGGCCACAGGTGCAGAGTTTTACATGAGGGGAGATTTACAGTATGGTCACTGTGGAGGGGGGGGGGGGGGGGGGGGGGATGAAGACGTGAGGTTTAATTCAGTTGTTCAGATTCAAACCAACACACACACACACACATGTCCACACACACACCCTCTCTCACACGCACAGACACACACTGTGGAATCCTCTGTTTCCTGTTTGTATTTTAAACATTGAGATGAATCATAAAGATTTACATGTTGGAACCAACGAGCCGCAGACGGGGGGGGGGGGGGGGGGGGGGACATTTTGACTGACGCACTAAGTCATTTGTTTGGATCCGGAGGAGTTTGCTGATAAATATAAAACCACAAATTAAAGTCGAGAAATAAATTTATATTTAGGACAAATTTCAAAAAAATGTCTTGATGTGTCTCTGGATCGAACCTGAGCTGAAGCAACTCCCTTACATGATTATTGAATTATAATCAGTAAAAGTATTTTATTCTTATTTGGTTAAGAAACTGTTCGTGATTCAAACTAAATAACAAACAGGAAACAAAATAAAAAGTTCAAATAAGAATATTTTTAACATATCAATAAATAAATGTTATTTAAGTAAAACCTTCCAGCTTCATTTTTACATCGTCTCAGAACAAACGTTCTATTTATTTCTAACCCCTTAAATTTTTTATCAGTTTAAAAATATTTATTAAAACTCGAATGTTTCTCTACCCCAAAAAAATTGTTTCACAATTTATACATGAAATCACATAAAGTGACTATATCATTAATTTAGAGTTAAATCTAGAGATTCAGTGTCACTGGAAACAGGAAGAAGATCAGATCTGTAACTTTCATGGTCACTCGAATACAAACTTAAAGCATAAGAAATACACGCACACACACACACAAACACACACACACACACACACACACACACACACACACACAGTTACTCTGTTTTCAACAGAGCTGATTTATTGTTAATTTATTATTGTGTCTCTCAGATTCAGGTTCATCCTCAGTTGAAACATCACATTAAAAACTTTATATGGTGAAAATATTTGTATTCTTATTGAGTCTGATTTAAATCATATTTAATATCTCTTCACTCTGCCGTTGAACAGAAGTATCCTCACTTCATGTAATATGGAAAAGATCATTGACCTTTGACCTCTGTGATACGCAAAGTGAAAAAGTGAATAAACTCATTTATTTATGAAATTCAGTGATAGTGTTTAATAAAGTCTGATGAGAAGTTCGTTGTCTGTAAACGTCACAAAGACGTCATCACTCTCACAAACTTCACTTTCCACTTGTTTAGTGGCTGGGACGACAGTGGCTGAGGGGGGAGAGCGGTCGTCCTGCAACCAGAAGCAGTTTGATCCCAGACTTCACATCAGTACATGTTTCTGACCCTTGACCTCTTCCCCGGAGTCCCTTTGCCTTATCGCCTGCAGATCCAGGGCCTCAGCTGTGGCCACATCACCATGGATCAGGATCTGTGGATCACGCATCAGAGGTCGCGCTGGTGGATCCAGTTTGATCCAGTTTGGTGGATTCTGTATCGTGTGGGCTGATCGTAATAATAAAAACGGATCCTTTATCGTTGGCATCAGATAATGGTGGTGGACCACGAGGTGGCAGCTGGTGATGGATCCTAACTGGTGGCAGTGGACAATGACTGTGGACTATAGTGGATCTGGTCTGGCTGGTGGATCATGATCTTGCTGGTCGTGACCAGAGACTATGATGCAGCAGGACTGTTTGATATATAGTGTTGAAGTTATCCTTCAAGATGTTTCCCCTCATCAATGCTGCTGAAGACTTTAATCCTGATGATGTTTCCTTCACTTGACCTCTGTTGACTTGTGTCCGTCCTGGGAGACGAGTCCTCACATGTGTCTCTGAGGTTTCTGTGTATTTGTACCTGTTAAGAGGTTTTAGTAGTTTGTCCTGACTCTTGTTGAGGGTGAAGGACAGAGGATGTCTCACCATGTTAAAGCCCTATGAGACAAACTGTGATTTGTGATATATACAAATACAATTTGATTGATAGATGCACTGTATGAATGTGTGTGTGAATGAGAGACAAGATCTTTACAGCTTCACTACTGTCCTATTTCCAGCAACACTAAATGCAACAAGCAGGAATATGTATATTTATTTATATATAAACCTGTGTGTCGTCACCATATCACAACAACAAAAATAACAATTACAAAATGTCTCCATCTTGTTGTGATGATGTCAGTCAGAGTCTGTTGTTGCCGTAGTGATCGTGGAGTGGAGCCGTGGTATCGAGGTCCCGCCCATACGTGCTCTCGACCAATCCTGAGTCAGTGTCAGCTGTCAATCATGACGTCTCTGTTTTTATATCATCAAATAACTGATTCAAACCAAACTGATGAGAAACATCAGAGAGAGGAACGTCTCCTCTGATTGGTCCGTTTGTCCCATCTGCTAACTGGGAGGAGGAGGGTTATGACCTGCATCAGAACTCCATGTGCTGAATGCTGGTGAGGGCTTTGTGGTGTTATGGCACATGTTGTCCCGTCTGTTCAGCTCCAGCTGGCGTGGTCCTGCAGACCTGCACCTTGTTTAGGAGGAAACAAATGAAAAGACATAAAGTTCCACATGTTGGGCCCAGGTGTCAGAGTAATAACAGAGAGGAGGAGGAGGAGGAGGAGGAGGAGGAGGTTTGTGTTTCCTGATAAAACAGCTCGGCCTCAGGGGAGCAGTGTGAGATCTGCTGTCAGTTCCCACTCGTCCTGCAGCGCTGGATGTTTGATTGGACGCTGGTTTGTGCTGTTTGCTCTGAGATGTGATGTGAGCGCTGCCTCGGCTTCTGTCTGCATCTCGTCCACCTGCTGTTCTCTGAGAGGCTCGGGATTCTGATGTTAATAAACCTCTGCTGGGCTTTTCTCCTCCCCTGGTTCTAAACACATCTCCACATCTTCACTATCGCCATCGTTGGATTCCTTAGAAGCTTCAGTTTTCACTGAAAAATAAATCTGGTACTTCTCTATACAGCCGTGGATCTGTGGATAGGAACCAATCGACACTATTCCAGAGCAAAGAAGAAGAAGAAGAAGACGAAGAAGACGAAGAAGAAGAAGAAGAAGAAGAAGAAGAAGAAGAAGAAGAAGAAGAAGAAGAAAAGCAGTTGACATGGAAAATACTAATTCTAATAATATGACACCAAATGTTTAGATTAAAAAATCCTTATTGCTGCAGCAACACAGCAAATGTCCCAAAGATAAAAGTCGACATATTCACATGAACCAATCAAATCAAAGAATTCTCTTCAGGAGGCTAATGGCTTCCAACTGCTGCTAGTCTTTATGCTAAACTAGACTAATGAGGTCATCTGAAGATAAAATATCAACGTCAGATATTTTTACTCTGAAATATCCTGTTGATGTCACCATCAGGTTTGTGATCATTTCACATCAGCTTAATGTTTCTCACAGTGAAAGTGAATTTCAGAGTTTCAGCCTCCGGAGATTCAGGCAGAAAACCACCTGGTCCCAAGATGGATGATATGAGTTGAACCTGCATGAGGAGAAATGTTCTTCTTGTGGATTCACTCACAGACGGAGATGAGATCAGATCCTGGTCGTGGCTGAGGAGAGAAACCGTCCATCAGAGGACGATGAGCTGCACCACGTCTGAACGATGTCTCTTCTAAACTCAGTGAAGACCTCAGCCACCTGGATCCTTCTCCTCATCATAAAGATGCTTCACTTCTATTTCTGACTCAATATTCTGGATTCAAGCTCCACTTACTGGATCTTCTGTCAGAGCTTTAAGCCACATGTTCCTGTTCCTCCTGTACGTCACATGATCGCTGACGGGGTCCTGCAGCCATGAGGCGTCCTGACGGCGCCTGTCAGAGCTGCATGAATAAAACACGACCATCGGCCTTGGACTGCCAGCACCACAGAAGAAGACAGACATGGACGACAGCAGGTCAAAGACCCGTCTCACCTGTCGCCTCCGTGCGTTCATCTGAGATTATCACAGGAATTTCATTTATAAAGTCAGAAACATTATTCACTTCTGATTTTCAGTTTCACTGGGACTCGAGACCAAGGTTGGATTGTGTCGCAGCCATGTGAAGGTCGGAGGTCAGAGGTCATTTTACAAGTTTGAGGAAACGTTTAACTTTATTTTGTCAGTGAGAACATCTTGTGAAGAAAATCACAACCTTCCTAATATTTGGAACGTTTCAGAAGCTTTTGATCATTTTACATCATAACAAACTTCTAGTATTTTTTTAATTAATTGTAAGTCAAGTAATTTTTGTAATTTCTTATTCGAGGGTGAAGAGGTTTTTGCAAACAGATATTTTGAGAAGATTGAATTCACAAACCAGTTCACTGTGTCCCTCCAGACTGTGACCTTTGACCTTTAAATCTAATCAGTGCATCTGTGAGTCCGACTTAACGTTTGTACCAAATTTGAATAAATTCCTTCGAGTCGATCTTAAGATATCGTGTTCACAAAATGTGACAGACGGAAGAAAACATACAACCTCCGGCCACTAGGTGTCACCAGTGTCGTGTGTATCAGTTTGTATTTGTCATCAGTGATGTGTCGTCTGCATGGAGACCCCCCCCCCTCTGACTCTCTCAGGGGGGGGTGTGACCGTAGGGTGGGCGTGTTCTGTGAACAGGCGTGAGGCCTCTGTTGTGGTGGCGAGCAGCTGATGTGTGTGCGGCGCCATTAGGAAGGTTAATCCACATAAATGTTGACAGCCATATTGCTGACACAGGGAGTTAATAAGACTAACTGATTATTAGCTTTATAACATTCCTCCGTCATCACGCCGCCGCCTGTCAATCACTGACACAATTAAATTGTTTAATGAATAAATTTGCATTGATAATACCGCGGCTGTGTGGGAACATCTGGCTGCGGCGGTTTAATGGCGAGCGTTGCATCAGACGTCCATATGGAGGCCGAGTGGAGGGGCTGTGTGATGCTAACGAAATGAAAAGTATCACTCAAATTAATTTGGCTCGTTTGACAGTCGGGAAATCACTTAGTAAGACTGATTCTGCCCAATTACAACCTCCGGTGCTAATTACTAAAGGAGGAGCCGCTTCACACGTTCACTACAACACTCACCTCGTCAGGAAAATACCCACAACCCCACAGAACACGTTGTGCAGCCGCACGGCGCCGCGGCGAGGAGTCGGTCGGCAGCGTGAGAATGAAATGCAAATCGCCCTCGCTCGCTCGCCATCACATCTGGCCGGGATTCTAAAATCTTCCTTTGCATTTTGTCACAATTAAAATGAACACCGGGATCCTCCTGCTCAGAAATACATTTCAAAATAAGATGCAATTATGCTGCAGGAGGGAGGAAGACATCAGTGTCGTTATGTGAGCGCACGAGAAACAAAAACAGAAAACTGTCAACAACTGGGCAAAAATCATTTCCGGGGACGAAGCATAAATATTCATGGTGACGTGAAGCGAAGGCAGATTCCTGCGACTCTGAGAAGTTAGAAAAGTTGGAGAGAAAACGACTTTATTACAAATGATATGATCAACATAAGGAAAGATGGAGGGAAAGAAAGCAGAAGAAGAAAAGAGAGAAGATCCTGCAGCTCAGAGAAGTCAAAGATAAATAATAATAGAAAATAAAAATACTGTTTTCTTCATCCGCAGGAAAATTACAACATTTCACTCAAATGGGTAAAATACTTGAGTAAAAGTATTTATTACTTCCCTCAAAAGTATTTATTACTTCCCTCAAAAGTATTTAGTACTTCCCTCAAAAGTATTTAGTACTTCCCTCAAAAGTATTTAGTACTTCCCTGTTGTCCAGAGTCGTCTTGAAGGACATCGTCAGCTTACAGAACAAACATGGCGTCTGTCTCCTGGAGCCGAGACACTGATTAGCAGCGGCCATGTTGGCGGAGATTAGACGAAGAGTTGGACCAGAGGAAGAGGAGTCAGGAGAGTGGGGGGGGGGGGGGTCACAGGCGCTCTTTGTCTGTTGTGTTTTCTTTCCGTTTGAACGAGTCCTCATTGGGATGAGTCGTGGTGAGATCTGCCAGAACCAGGGAGCGGCCGGACTCTCCCTCGCCACCGGGGACGGTTCTGGACTCTGTCCACGTCGGCCCACTCAGACACTGGAGGAAGTCAGATCCAGATCCCACCCACAGAGACCTCTGAGAGCGACCCACATACATGTGGCTGAGCACACACACACACACACACACACACACACACACACACTGAAACACTCACACTCTGAGTTCACTCACACTTTAGCTTCAGAGCTAACTGCTGCTAAAACCAGTTTCGGCTTTTTTTTACACATTCAAGGGTCTTGATGTGTGTGTGTGTATTGTGTGTGTGTGTGTGTGTGTGTGTGTGTGTGTGTGTGTGTGTGTGTGTGTGTGTGTACGTGCGTGTGTGTGTGTGTGTTTCTGTGTGTGTGTGTGTGTGTGTATGTGAGACAGAGCATCATGAATGTGTATCATCAAGACTAGAAAGGATCTAGATAAAAACAGAGCATTTACACTTCACTCGTTTCTGGACTCCTCAACACTGCAGCTTGTCTCTGGCTCGTCTGATTGGCTGAGAGACGTCTGTGAGTCCTCAGGTCTCCGAGGGTTTGACACTCACGTCAGGTTCTGGTCTCTGGAGCAGTTTCAGAGTCTGAATGAACTGAGGAGAACCTGAAGTGGATCACGCGTTGAATCCGTTAATTACTCAGAGTTCAGATGTGGGAACGAAGCCGGAGATAATCCCAGAGTTCATCTGCTTCCAGAGCAGAGTCCTGCTAATGACCCTGAGCGCTCTGGATTAGGTTCTGAGGCCCGGGTCAGGGACGGGAGTCTGGTCCCGGCCGCGTGGGGAGCGTTTGATATTCACTTCACAGATATCGTGCAGTCGGATCATCACGACGATCTGGATTTAAACTTCCTGTGAAACACAGATTCACTGAAGCCTACATTTCCCATGATGCAGCCTGATTATTTCTTTCCCTAAAGCCTAGTGAGCAACTGCCTCTTCAACAAGCTGTCAATCAAACATGTCAAATAATATTTGAATATAGTTAAACAGCTGTAAATAGACTCTAGTGTTACTTTATATATTATATTTTTGGATTCAATTATGGATATTTATCACACTGGTGACACCTAGTGGCTGGAGGCTTGATGCTGTCCCAACGTGTCATTGTTGTGAACATGATATCTCAACAACTCATTTCTCCAAATAAGGCTCCGACATTCAAAGGTCAAAGGTCACAGTGACCTCACGAGTCTGTAAATAAAACGTATGTAGACAGAAACTGCTCTGATTGGTGGAGACAACAAACCACAAGATGATGATTCTGGATTCTTCACATTGTGTTTATCATTTCATGTGTAAATCTTTATTTTCATGCTGATGTCATCGTTTATGTCAGCAGCTCTGGTGCCAACGTTAAGATCAGGTGAGAGAATCTCACACACGGTGTGTTTGTGGTGTGTGTTTGTGTGTTTGTGTGTGTGTGTGTGTGTGTGTGTGTCTGTGTCTGTGTGTCAAACTGACAAGGAGAGGAAACATCCAGGTGAAATCCTCGCATTTCAACACGTCAACATGTGACAGGCATGTTTACACACAGGGACATACATGTTACGTACAAACTTCCTCTGGATATATGAAGATATAAACTCACCACGACAACATATGTGTTTTACATACAACCTACATGTGCACAGTTATTATTACCGACATGAATAAACTCCAGATATACTGCAAAACCTCATTTTGATGCCTATATATTAAATCAGTGACATGTGACATATTGTAAGACTATGCTCTGTAGTAATTTGCATATTTCACATTTATACAAACATATATGTAGCATGTCTAAAAGCATCATACATAACTAAACATACATGTTGATGGGCGTCAGGTGACCAGACTCCTATATTAGCACATACATGTAAACAAATGCTTTAATGGCATTTCTATTTCATGGATGTAAATTCATGACACGTCCGTGCATAAATATAAAAGTTTTTTCTGTTCAGTAAAGTGAAAGTTATGAAGTGAGCTGATTGTTTCCATCTGTTAAAGGTCACATGTAATATAATCTCTGACACTAGATGGCGCAGTGGAGCACCAGAACCAATGAGGTGCTGCTCTGGCCTGCGACAGCTCGTCATGTTCCACGTTTAGAGCGTTAGCGTCCGACTCCTCGTCGACAGGATTAAGTGAAGCGTTTGTTCTCAGACGCAGAGTTCACCTTCTCAGAGCGCTAACAGGATTAAGAGAAGCTCTGCTGCAACACAACAGGACGTCTGATCATCCCCCGGTTTACAACCCTCCTCTCACGTCTCAGCTCCTCTAATCTCATTAGTGGATTTATTTTTATCTCTTAATTAAAACCGCTGTCTGATTATTTCAGCTTTTGTTTCTCCAGCTGCAGCTGGTGAGTCTCTGATGAGGAGACGCTCACTTCCTTCAGCAGAAATCCAAACTGACACGGGATCTGTTGGGAAGTTCTCTGCTGGAGTCACTTCCTGTTCACACCTGGTTGTTGATGAGGTTAAACACCTGTCTGACCTGCTGCGCTCTGATTGGCTCCTAGATGCAGGTGTGAAGTGAGATCAGCCGTTAGCAGCTCTGACATCACTTCCTGCAGAGTCCACGTGGAGTTCAGGCTCAGGACAGAAGCCGTCGCTCTGATGAGCTCTAATGTGTCGGGGTTAATTGCAGTAAACCGAGAGGTTAATTATCCCTCAGCTTCGTCTGCCAGTGACCCGGAGTGTTATCAGAGCAGTGCCGGTGGCACGGGGGGGGGGGGGGGGGGGGACACCTCTTTAACAAGTGCAGGGTTAAATATTCACTGAGAGACGAGAGGAACGTCCTCAGCTGCTGGAGGGAACATCTCCTCAGACAAACAGTTCTAACGTTTAAAAAATGTTTATTCATCTCTTCACTGAATAAAATGCATCCTCACATTCCAGATGATAATGTGTGTACTTGTGTTGTGCCTCCTGGTGGCCAGATGTTGTTCTCACAGCAGTAACAGCAGCTCGAACCTGCTTCCTCAGAATTTAAATCAATTCTGATGAAAATGTAAAACGATACATATAAAATATAATGTGATGAAATATCTGGTTCAAGTTGAAGTCACAGTTTATTATTACTGATCAGAGATTTGTGACGTGTATTTTATGTTTATCGTTGTTGGCTTTTATTTGCTTTCTTGGTTTTTAACTCATCATTGTAAAAATTACTTTACTACATTGTCAATAACATGTATTCAGATGATTATTATTATCACAGTTTCAAAATCTAAAAAGGTCATCCTGAAAGGTCATATTCTCCACTGATGTTTGTTTTCTTATTTTCATTAAAACAATAGAATGAGTTTGACTGCAATAATATGATAAATATTCAGAGATTAACCATTCTGTGTTTAACAAGTGTTTTTTCAACCTTTAATTTGATGTGTGTTTCCCCCGAAGCTCTTCACACACAAATAAAAAGGGCGAGCGAGGCCGGGTTCGCATGAGGAGGGAGAAGGAGCAGTGAGTTTTAATTTGAAAAGCCTCCAGGTCGAGTTCACAGATAAAGAAAAACACTGTTTTCATTATTCATGTGTCATACATGTCAGGATGACTTATTTATTTTATACATATGATTTATTCATGAAACACGACCCGATGGGGGGGGGGGCTCATATTGTTGGATCACATGTGAACTCTTTGTCCTGACAATTCGTTTTACATACATCACATACACACACACTTATATTTATCCTGTATATGTGTAACACTGAATATAAACAGTTTCAATTTACCTGTTTTGATTGAATCACTCACTTTCACGACTCGTCTCCACTTCCTGAAGCTAAAACATCGCTGAAAACAAACACTGCCACCTTGTGGCAACAAAGTCATATGAAGTCAGAGTCTGTGCTGTAGTGATCGTGGAGTGGAGGTCCCGCCCACGCACACACTCGACCAATCCTGAGTCAGTCTAAGCTGTCAATCATGATGTCTGTTTTCATATCATCAAATAATTGATTCAAACCAAACTGATCAGAAACTTGAACAAACATCAGAGAGAAGAACTGAAACGACAGAAACATCTTTACAAACATGAAGTTAACGTCTCCTTTGATGGCTTAGTTTGTCCCATCTGCTAACATGGAGGAGGAGCCGCTTGTGACCTTGACTGTGGCCAGACACCAGGGGGCGATGGAAAGGATTTATGTGTGACATAAATATATATATATATATATATATATATATATTTATCTATATATATACATCACGTGACATTGTATAAAGACATAAAAGCATTTTGCTGGTCGAAGGTTACATCAGTGAATTAACGACGTCAGAACATCAGATCAATTCCTAAAAATAAAATGAATGTCGTTTCTTTTGTAAAGATTCTGAACTTTTATTTTGATTCACTGACGTCAGATTTTTCGGAGGATTCAGAAATTCCTCGGCAGAAAATGAGAAAAACAAAGTGACAGAAAATGTGAATCCTCATTTAAATACTTAATTCTCAGTGCACAAAGTAAAAATACTTCATTATTGAAGTATTTGAGTATTTGACGGACGTTTCCTGCACATGAATGATGAATCAACAGAAGGTTGAATATTTAATAACATGAGTTTATATTTAAAGACGCAGTAACTTAATGTGTCGTTCTGACGTTCGTCGCATTCGTCTAAATAATAATAATAATAATAATAAATATCTGCTGATGATTCGTCTCCTGCTTTTAAAACCAGTTTAATATCATCAGGTCTTTTGTTTCCACTTCCTGTGAAGCTGAGGAGGAACAGGCGTCGGTCATGTGACTGTGACGTGCTCGTCTGAGTCAGTGGAACGTGAGCAGCTCTGTGAGGAACACGATCGATAAAATCATATTTAAGTTCAACTGAGAATGAAATAAACTCATTATTCAGCTGCAGCTCTGATTGGCTGATTGTCTGCGCCTGTGTGAAACGACCAATCACTGAGCTGTGTGAATAAAAACAGGAAGAAGCTTCGTGCTCAGGAAAGATTCTGTTTCCTTCCTGTCGTCGTTTTCACTTTAAACAGTTTTCATATCTTATCCTGATGTTTATTGATATTTTTAGTTTCACGCTGGACAAAAGGTCAAAGTGAGGCTTCAGGTCAGCGGCTCACATTCCAACCTGACGTCACATGACGCTGGAAGTTGAGTTCAACAGAGCAGCAGCAGGTTAGACGCTCAATCTAAACTCAATGTTGAAGGAAATGTAACCAAACTTTTAATCAAACCACGAGTTTGAAATGTGAAAATATAATAAAATGTGGTTTATGACCTAAAAGGTTTGAAGATGAGACTCGTGTGACATTGGACTTCACCACATCGTGTCCTGACCTCTGTTTATCTCCGCCCCTCCAGCGCTCTGGGAGTCATGTGACGGAGGGCGATGTTTACTCACAGCGGAGCCGAGCGTCTTTAAATGTTTCACTACGCGAGACAACGACTGTGAAATCCTGTGATTGCTGCGGAGTCTCCGCCGGCCGACGCTCAGTGAACTACACGCCTCACTCATTAAAGGGCCATGCTTCGATTAGCAGACTCCATCCAGGTGCACTGTGGGAAATGTCGTATTTTAAATCTCATGACATAAAATCATCACGCCTGACAGATGATTTTCTTTCTGCTGATTGGTCAGATTTAAAAGATTCCGTCGAACAGGACAGAGCAGAGCTCCTTCGTCATGGTCTTCATCGTGAAGGTGATGAAGACCATGATGAGAGGTGCAGCTCAATCAAGAGAAACTGACTCAGTGGAAGAAGATCAAAACTTTCTTCATTTGGAAACTGATAATCAAGAATTCTGATCAGAGATGAAGCTGAGGAATGAGTGTGACGCCCCCTGCAGGACGTGGTGAGGACAGGCAGCAGGGCTGAAAACTCACAATAACAGTTATTCGATATTATGATTTCTTATTATCTACATTTAAAACATAAAAGCAGTGATGATGAAGCTTCAGAGACTTTCTGAAGATTTTGTTTCAAGTTGAATTTCTCTTATAACTAAAGCTCTTCATTTAAATTCATCATCTTTTTATTCTCTAAACATTTCAGCTTCTTTTCTGTTAAACCTGAAGAATCAAGCTCCACCTCTTCCAGCTGTCAATCATTGTTCCTAGCAACAGATGGGGTGGGGGGTTGAGGTCAGGTGGTTTTACCTTCAGGAGGAGGCGGAGCTCCACCTGTTAAAGCTGCAGTGGGGGGGCAGCATCAATTAATACCAATAAAGACCTTAAGTGACAACACAGCGAAGCATCAGGCCGACAAAGTGCTGCAGCTTTGTTCCTGCGAGGCACCAGCTGCCGGGCCCGGCCCCGAGGACGCCGCTGCAGCGCGTGTTCTGCTCGGGCGCCGCGGCGGGACGCGGTGGGCGGCGGCGCCGTGACGCAGCCGGGCCGGACGGCTCCCCGCGCGAGTGAAGTATTAATGAGGCGACAGCACGAGCTGCTCCCGTATTCATTAGACATCTGGGCCGACAGATGTGACGAGACGCCGCAAGACGAATAAAAAATCACTTCCCATCTGGACGCCGCAAACTGGAAAAGACAAGAGGCACTTTCCTCTCTGTCTCCCCCACAGCCCCCCCCCCCCCCCAACCCCTGTGACTGTAGATAAGGATGATCCGCCTGCTTTCATATCATCAAATAACTGATTCAAACCAAACTGATCAGAAACTTGAAGAAACATCAGAGAGAAGAACTGAAACGACAGAAACATCTTTACAAACAATCAGTTTCCTGATGTTCAGTTTGTCCCCTCTACCAACACGGAGGAGGTCAGTGCCCTGGAGTGGCCAGCAGGGGAGCTCTGTGGCTTTAGAGCTGTCGTGTCGGCCATCTTGATTTACAGTGTGTAGCAGATGTGTTTCAGATATAAACGATGATGACGAACATGTTGTTTGTTTGTCTGCGTGTGAAGAAGATTTCACATGAACTGTTTCTTCTTCTGCTCTTTAATAATCGTTTCCATTAAAAGCCTCATATCTCTCATCTGCTTCTTTAGGGTTTTATCTTTTATGACCTGAGTCCAGATCACCGAGCTCCTCAAGGTCACAAACCTGCCCCCCCGATCGTGTAAGGACCATTACCTGAGTCCAGTTAAACCTCTGACCCCCCCCCCCCCCCCCCGCCAGCCGCTGGTTAAACCTTCTGAGGTGAACAAAGGATCACGTCAGTAAATATTTAACAGACATGGATCAGAAAGCTTCACACAGTAGAATCACTGAATCAAAATACTATCTATTTATATTTTTATATATATATATATATATATATAAATATTTGATATAGTGACGCCCACGTTGTTTTCTGATTGGTTCTCATCAGTTGAACCAGTCGAACTGTCACAGGTGTGAGCTGCTCCTCTGGCTCAGAAGTAAGATGATCTCTCACACACACACACACACACACATACTAATGACACACACACACACATGAAACAAGCTGACGCAGCACAAGCTCTTAGTGTAAACACTGTGGTTGTGGCCCCTCAGGGCCCCTGAGCCCGAGCGGATCACCGATGCTCGGAGCTGCTTCTCAACCTGTTTGAAGACGAGATGCAGAGCAGCCATTTATCTGAAAGATGGCCGCCAGCCTCTCGATAGAGACAGACGCCGCTCTGGGCAAACGAGGGCTGTCACATATTTCACACGGCCGCACACTCATTAAAGACGTGGAAGGTGCTCGCTGCGGTAATTGTTTTAATTTATTTGTTTATGGCGGAGACAGAGGGGACGGGCACATGGCACTTTGCTGTTTTATTGGGAACATATGGAAGACATTTATCACCATTTGCAGCGATCGGCCTAAATGATTTTATTAACTAATTTGTAACTTTACACTTTTTTAATCAAACACATGCTGTGCGCTGTAATGCTCTGATAATGCTCCGGGGCTTTGTAAAGAGAGCAGACGCAGCCGGAGGGAAATAAAGGAGGAGGAGAGGAAGGAGAGATGAAATGAAAGTGTGGGTCTGGGAGAGGAGGGCGGGGAGGAGGGCGGGGCCGATAACCTGCTCTGCTGCGTGGCGGCCATGATGGAGATGATCGTGTGCTGAGCGGCGCCGAGGGGTTGAGGCTGTTTATCTAAACCCCGCCCCCATCATGAAGGTCTGAGGTGACCTGAGATGACCTGAGGTGACCTGAGGGTTCTGGGTTCTGGCTCCACTGTTTGTCTTTAGAAACACAGGCTGCGTTCAGAAAGTCCAAATGATCTCTTGGTTAGGAAGCAGTGAAGCTCCTCTCCTTTCCTAAAGGATGGTTCAGTGTTTCCTCTCCTAAAGGAGACAAGTTAGGAAGCAGTGAAGCTCCTCTCCCTTCCTAAAGGATGGTTCAGTGTTTCCTCTCCTAAAGGAGACAAGTTAGGAAGCAGTGAAGCTCCTCTCCTTTCCTAAAGGATGGTTCAGTGTTTCCTATCCTAAAGGAGACAAGTTAGGAAGCAGTGAAGCTCCTCTCCTTTCCTAAAGGATGGTTCAGTGTTTCCTCTCCTAAAGGAGACAAGTAAGGAAGCAGTGAAGCTCCTCTCCTTTCCTAAAGGATGGTTCAGTGTTGCCTCTCCTAAAGTCTGTGCCCTTTAGCAAGGCACTGCCTGCTGCTCTGCTGTGAGACAACACATTTAGATTCTAAATGACTCCACGTCACAAACAAATCTTCCACTTTAACACCATCTGCCCCCCCCGCCCCGCTCCAACATGGAGGCTGACAGGAAGTGACATCTCGCTCTCCTCCTGTCTCTAGCCGACACGTCACTTCTGCCTCTTTAATGAACTCGTCTCTCCTCCGTCACCTCCTTCCTGTTAACTAGTTCTCTGCTCTCACATCTCTTAAATAAACCAGCGACAGGTTCTCGTCCCCGAGCGGCGCTGACCGCAAACATCTGGATTCAACAGGAGCATCACAAACACACAGCTCGCACATCCAGGCCGCCGCCCACTGCCGGAGTGAATGACTGCCCTGAGCTGAGTGAGAGTGGCGTGACACGGAGCCAGAGGCTTCTCCCATTAAGGCCCTAAAGAGCAGGACATCAAACCGGGCGGCGCGGCGGCGCAGCGGCGCAGCGGCCGCCAGGATCATCACATTTTAATACAACATGTGGCATCTCCTCCCCCCCCCCTCCGGGCCAAATGGCATCCGGAATTCTGCCCAGCTGTCAAGCTACAAATGGACCGCGGTTACCTCACACCTCCGCCAGCGGGTTCAGCCGACACAGGCAGAGGTCACCGCCTCCTCACCTGCAGAGGTCACCGCCTCCTCACCTGCAGAGGTCACCGCCTCCTCACCTGCAGAGGTCACCACCTCCTCACCTGCAGAGGACACCACCTCCTCACCTGCAGAGGTCACCACCTCCTCACCTGCAGAGGTCACCACCTCCTCACCTGCAGAGGTCACCACCTCCTCACCTCCTCACCTGCAGAGGTCACCGCCTCCTCCCCTGCAGAGGTCACCAGGTACGCAGCACTGAACTCTGTGTGTGGCGCTGCGAGGTGAGGAGGTGTCGACCTCTGTCTGTTGCGTAGCCTCCTCTTCCTCCTGGTGAACTCATGTGTCCGTGGCTCCTCCTCGATGGGAGCGTGCTCAGCACGTAGATACTGTAATATGATCGGCTTCACTCCGGGGACCAGCTCTGTAATCGCTGCCTGCAAATAATTTGTTTTCCAGCACGACTCCCCTGGCTCCTCCCCCTGGTCCACCTGTGAACCTGCAGCTGCTCACCACGTTTCTATATGAAGCTTCTTCATCTGATGAACGAGCTTTCTGGGAATTATAACCTGGTTTTAATATGAAGGAGCTATTTATGGTACTTCCTGTCAAGTGTGTGTGAGGATCAAAGGTCTGGACACAGTGAAAGTAACAGAGTACTTTTATGACCAAAGTTACAAGTAAGTTTTTAGAAACTTTTTTTTCTTAAAATATCAGATCTGTAAAATAATGTGTTCTTACAACCTGTGTGTGTGTCTGCGTTTGTGTGTGTGTGTGTGTGTGTGTGTGTGTGTGTCTGTGTCTGTGTGTGTGTGTGTGTGTGTGTGTGTGTGTGTGTGTGTGTGTACCTGCAGCTCTCACTCACCTCTTTTCTTTGTTTTGGTCAAACTGATCCGAGAGACAAGAAACAACATGAAAAATTCAACCAGAGAAAACAAACATCTCGGTGATGAAGAGGAGGAGGAAGAGGCCGGTTGACCCCGCTCTGACCTCAGGTTGACCCCGCTCTGACCTCAGGTTGACCCCGCTCTGACCTCAGGTTGACCCCGGTCTGCATCCTCTCCCTCCTCTGAAGAAATGTGAGCCCCGCCCCCCACAGCACCACTCTGGAATCACAGGTATGAGAACACCCCCCCCCCCCCCCCCCCCCCCTGTTGGACTGAATGAACATTTACAGAAACAAAAGCAGGAGCTGCTCATTGAGAGGAGACAAAGAGCGTCTCCATGGCAACCAGGGCCCCATCTGTTCCCCGCTAATGACCCCCCCCCCCCCCCCCCCCCCCCCACACACACACGGTGTAAACTACCTGAATCAAGCTCCTCTGTTCTGTGTGGTTCTCCACAGGGGGGCTGGGCCCCCTCCACCAGCCGGGGGGGGGGGGGGGGGGGCGTGTGTCAGACGTGTTGCCAGGTCATCTCAGTCAGCTGACTGGGCGGGGCCTCAGCTGGAGCCGATCCTCCCGGCGCCAGCGGCGCCGCAGAAGAAGACGAGAGGAACCAGCTCTGCTCCTCACACCGGATGTGTCTCAGCCTCAGTGTGCGAAAGATTCTCAAAACGTTGAATTGATTCTGAAATCACACAACGACACAACTGACGAGACACAAAACAAACACACACATCATCTGTTGTGTTTCTGTTGTTGGACGTTGTTCAGTTGTGTTGAGAACAAAGCTGAAGGTCATCGTCTCAAGGTCGTGAACTTGCTGTTGAACTTTCAGTCTTCAGTTCCACTGGTGATAAACTAGCTCCTGATTGGCTGCGAGGTCCAGACTTGTGATTGGTCGAGGTGATTATCAGACACAGCAGAGACGCCATGATGCGTTCAGGGAACAGACAACAATACAAACATTGAGTGTTTCTGTATTGGCGCCCTGACGCCGCCTCGTTGTCTCGTTGACCCTGAGCCGGTGGACCCCCCCCCCCCCCCTCCCTCACCCACCTCGGGGTGCGGGGGGTGCTCGGGCGTCTCAGACCTTGACTGACTGATTAATGGACTGGACGACAGTCAGCTGGAGAGATTACAGAAGCACCGCCTCCTCGTCAGGGGATCTCACTGCAAAGAGAAACATCCAGCAGCCTCCGTGCCAACCCCCACCCCCCCATCCCAAGCCCCCCCCCGGAAGCTCAGACATTGGGGAAATTAACGTTGGGAGTGTGGGGGGGGGGGGGGGGGGAGTGGTGAAGGCATACTGCTTGCCAAGCCATCTGAGATCTTCCTCCTCCTCTCTCCCGTTTTCGATTTTGTTTGTGCCCGCTGCCGATTCCCCGGCCGGAGTTTTTCGGCTCGGCTTCAAATCCCCCCCGTCCTCACGGATTCTCCAGATCTCATTACAGCCAATGAGGCTGCAAAGACGTTCAGATCAAAGTGAAAGACTTCAGCCTCGGGGGGGGGGGGGGTCAGGAACAGCCTCATAAACAGAATCTGACATTCGCTCCAACACTGAGACGTTTGAACAACGGCTGTAAAGTTTTATCAATCATATGTGGATTATAGATTATTGATATTCCATCTTTAACATAAACAACCTCCTAGTCACGGAGACAGAGTCGTTTTACTCATGTTAAGTTAGTGACGGTTTTAACGTGTTAACGTTTAACTTCAGGTCCCAGATCAGCAGAGACTCAGGTTGTGTTCACATTAGATGTTCAGGATCTGGGAGGCGGGGCTAAGACACATTTACCTACACCCCTAGCCCCGCCTCCCACACATACATATGACATACCAATTAGCTGCTTAAGCTAATTTAGCTACAATGTGTTTCATCAAAGAACCGACTTATGATTTAATTTCAAGCTAAAAAACATATTGAAGTTCACTCTTATTTCAACAAAACATTTTAATCTTAATCATTTTACTCAAAAAGGAAAAGAGAAGAACATTATCTTTTCATATTTATTTTTCTCTAAATATAATTTTCTTTTTTTTGTATAAAACAGGAAACTAACTTCAAACCGAGCCCAGAAAACTGACACATTCACACAACACAGTCAAAATACTGGATAGTAAAACTCATCCTGTACCTTGGTGGAAATACTCGAGTCCCTGAATGTGAACCTGAGTGAATCTACTGGGACACGTCCTGCAGCAGGAAACATAAACATCATAAACACTGAGCGTCTTCATGTTGCTTCAGCTCCTCGTCATAAATCCTCGTCTCTAACATATTCATCATCAGCGGCCCGCTGCTCATTTCCAAGTCAGAGGCGCTGAGCGTGGTGCTCGGCGCCGGATGTCCGGGGCAGGACTCCCAGGGCCTGAGCGTGAATAAATTGACCGGGTCGCGGCAGAGACGGCGCCCGTGTCGTAATGAGAGCGAGATGATGTCGGGCGTCGACCTCCTGAACCTTCGCCGTCACCACTGTACACGCCCACGACGATTTAGGTCCATTGTTTATGTGCAGCAACGTTTTTGTGCACTTGAAGGTTTTGTCGGCGTGTCCGAGGTTTACTGCCACTCGTCCTCAGTTTGTGTAGAAGGTGGATGTTTGTGTCTTAATGCTGAAGGCGTGGAGGTCACATGACACGTGACCAGCGTGACCTCACCGGGACATCAAAGCAGCTCAGGAGACCTTTGAGTTCAGGTTTGAGTTTCTACACGTGTGTGAGGGGATCCACATCAAACCTGCATGTGGGTCGATGAAGAGACTGTTGGTGGAGTGACGTCCCAGTTATGATTATGATGAATATTATCATGATTATTATCCTGGTGATGATATTTGTGTTGTTCTCCTCTCAGGTGAAATAAAGACGACAGATTTTCACTGGAGGTTAAATCCTGTTCTTCATCGCTGCAGCAGCTGACCTCAGACCTGCAGATCGACGAATCAGAGCTCAGAGATTAAACCAGGAGGATCCACATGAAGCGTCACTGAGCCGCTGAGCATTCTGGGAATTTAGACTTGAAAGAGATTCAGGAGCTGGAGCTGTGCCAGGTGGGGGGGATGGGGGGTGGGGGGGTTCAGGGCCATGTTTGACCTTGGGCTGAACAACTGGTTCACACTCAGCGTGTGAAACAGGAAACTTCAAGTGTGTGTGTTCCTCTCTAGATGCCCCCCCCCCTTCAGCCTTTTGTTTTGGTTGGTGGCGGCGGTCTTCCTCGCTGCTCGTCCTCCTCTGAGGTTCACAGAAGAAGAAGAAGAAGAAGAAGAAGAAGAAGAGGTGCTGCTCAGATCCCTGAGCGCTCCCTCTCCCTCTATCCCCCCCCCACACACACACACACACACACACACACACTCAGCATCTGCTCAGAGGATGAATAAATGAAGCGCTCCCCTCTCACCCCCCCTGACTGACAGAGGCCGATCTTAATTGTGGCTGAAAGCCGACTTTCTCTCTGCTAATTAGCAGATTGCAGCGTTAAATGATTCAAAAAGTCAGGGCTTATATGGCCGCTGCCGATCATCACTTATTCACGCGGTGAGCGGCGGTTTGTGCGAACATCGGCGCCCGAGGTAAATTAATTTACTCCAATTAGCAGCCGCTGTCAGCGCACATCACTGTCTCCCATCGTCAGGACACGTCTTTAAAAAGTAATGATCTTATTTTGTCCTCTGGTTTTGTTACATCCAATGTTCACTGGAGGGAAACGGAGCAAACGCAAAGAGACCACAGGAAGTCACACACACACACACACACACACACACACACACACACACACACACACATATACACACACACAGAGACACATAGAGACACACAGAGACACAGAGAAGCACACACACACACACACACACACACACACTAACTAATGAACCTTCCCCCTTAAATCTTCACCTTAAGATTTTATTATATCCATGATTTTCATAATGTTAAAGAAAGAAAAGAAATTCCTGGATCGGCCCTGATCTACACAATCATGATGACAAACAAACAAACACACACACACACAGATGACAGACCGGGGTGAGAACATAACCTCCTCGGTGGAGTAACAAACTCCTGAGCTTCAGATTCTGATCTGGTTTGTGTTCGTGATCACAACTTGATATGAGCTGCTCTCAGACCTGCACTGAATTCTGGGTAATCTCCAGACATTCTCCAGAGTTTTTTAGAGTTTGTGGTGATCAGAGCTGACGCCGTGTCAGGTGATGTAAACATGATCACATGACAAGTAACAGGTCACTTCCTGTGTGTGTCCACCTCTCACCTGAACCATGAGGAGGATCTGATGCTGAGTTGTTCAGCTGTGAAGCTCTGGAGACGATTCTCTGGATCTGACCTGGAGTCTGCAAACAGCTTCTGTAACTCACTGATGAAAAATAGGATTTTAGAATCATCTGAATCGATAAATACAAATGAACATGTTTATTCTGCCTGTGACGACCTTGATGTGATTACAACATGTAGCTGCAGTCGTCACAGCCAGTCTTCCTCTTCCTCTTCCTCTTCCTCTTCCATAAGCTTCATCATTAAAACCTGCGGCTGCAGTAAGGATTCATGTACGACTCTAGAATCGCAGCAGTGCACTTCCAAACTCCAGAGACGACAGATGTTGGTGCAGACACAATTAATTAACAAGCGTCTGAAGCCGGGAGGACGACAGGAGAGTGTGGACGTCAAAGAGATCCGGTTCTGATGTTCTGATGTTCTGATCCGGTTCTGATGTTCTGATCCGGTTCTGATCTGGTTCTGATCCGGTTCTGATGTTCTGATCCGGTTCTGATGTGGTTCTAGAGTTAGAGTAACACTTAGTTGTATTAGGAACATGTCAATAAGGTTCCTCACTATGATACAAGTACAAATGTGTGTGTCTCTCTGTGTGTGTCTCTGTGTGTGTGTCTGTGTGTGTGTGTCTGCGTGTGTGTGTGTACGTGTGTGTGCGTGTGTTTGTGTGTACGTGTGTGCGTATGTCTCTGTGTCTCTCTGTGTGTCTCTGTGTCTCTGTCTGTCTCTCTAAGTGTGTCTCTGTGTGTGTGTCTGTGTGTGTGTGTCTCTGTGTATGTGTGTGTGTGTGTGCATGTGTGTGCATGTGTGCGTATGTCTCTTTGTCTCGCTTTGTGTCTCTGTGTGGGTCTCTGTGTCTCTGTGTGTCTCTCTAAGTGTGTCTCTGTGTCTCTTTGTGTCTCTGTGTCTCTGTTTGTCTCTCTAAGTGTGTCTCTCTCTGTCTCTCTGTGTGTCTCTTTGTGTCTCTGTTTGTCTCTCTAAGTGTGTCTCTCTGTGTGTCTCTGTGTGTCTCTTTGTGTCTCTGTTTGTCTCTCTAAGTGTGTCTCTCTGTGTGTCTCTGTGTCTCTGTGTGTGTCTCTCTGTGTGTCTCTGTGTGTCCTCTGTGTGTCTCTGTGTGTCTCTGTTTGTCTCTCTAAGTGTGTCTCTCTGTGTGTCTCTGTGTCTCTGTGTCTCTGTGTGTGTCTCTCTGTGTGTCTCTCTGTGTGTCTCTGTGTGTCTCTGTGTGTCTCTGTGTATGTGTGTGTTTTTGTGTGTGCATGTGTGTGCATGTGTGCGTATGTCTCTGTGTCTCTCTGTGTGTCTCTGTGTGTCTCTGTGTATGTCTCTGTGTGTCTCTCTGTGTGTCTCTTTGTGTCTCTGTGTCTCTCTGTGTGTCTCTGTGTGTCCTCTTTGTCTCTGTGTCTCTGTGTGTCTCTGTGTGTCTCTTTGTCTCTGTCTCTCTGTGTGTCTCTGTGTGTCTCTTTGTCTCTGTGTCTCTGTGTGTCTCTGTGTGTCTCTTTGTCTCTGTGTCTCTGTGTGTCTCTGTGTGTCTCTGTGTGTCTCTGTGTCTCTGTGTGTCTCTGTGTGTCTCTTTGTCTCTGTGTCTCTGTGTGTCTCTGTGTCTCTGTGTGTCTCTGTGTGTCTCTGTGTCTCTGTGTGTCTCTGTGTGTCTCTGTGTCTCTGTGTCTCTGTGTGTGTCTCTGTGTGTCTCTTTGTGTCTCTCTGTGTCTCTGTGTGTCTCTCTGTGTGTCTCTGTGTGTCTCTGTGTGTCTCTGTGTCTCTGTGTGTGTCTCTGTGTGTCTCTGTGTGTGTCTGTGTCTCTGTGTGTGTCTCTGTGTGTCTCTGTGTGTCTCTGTGTCTCTGTGTGTGTCTCTGTGTGTCTCTTTGTGTCTCTCTGTGTCTCTCTGTGTGTCTCTGTGTGTCTCTGTGTGTCTCTGTGTCTCTCTGTGTGTCTCTGTGTGTCTCTGTGTGTGTCTGTGTCTCTGTGTGTGTAACCCTGGTGTCCCTCCTCTCGTTGACCCTGTGATCTGAGGACCTTCTTCTTCTTGTGAATTTGTCCTTTGTCCTCGTCTCTTTGAACTCCGTCTTCCTGCAGAGACTCGTCCATCAGGATGAGACTAATGAGTCGTTCCAGCGTCTCAGTCCCATCAAGGCTGATTCCGTCCTCCTGCAACGTGTGGGAGTTTTTAATATGTGGAGAGAAGACGAGCGTGGCGTCCTGGGGCCAGTTTGGCTTTTCATCAATCTGCCGTGTCCCTCTCGTCTTTTCGGGGGTGTTGTTCTGGTTCTGCGTCTCGCCCACTGACGAGCGGAGACAGAGACGATTCAGAGACGAAGAACAAAGCCTTCACTTTCTAACCAGTGCTGTTTGGCTGGAGCTCTCACAGGAAGCTGCACAGAGGTGGAGCTTCTCCAGTGGAAGCTCGGGGAATATTATGAAAGCTTTTTGTTTTGTCAAAGTTTCGCTCTCGTTTCTTCTTCTTCATCCGAATCAAAGTCAGAACTCGTTCTTGAACAGAGGAGACGATGAAAACACACAAACGACAAACACACAAACGACAAACACACAAACGCAAACACTCGTCGAAATATCGTCTGATCACGACACAACTTTAAAGATTCATCATCACTTTTTACATTCTAATGGAGAGCAACCCCCCCCCCCGCACCCCTCCCCCGACACGTGGTCACTCCAGAGGAAACAGTTCATATCTCAAAAAGTCAAAAATTGTCGTTCTGGAGAGTTAAAAGATATTTAGTTAATATTACTGTAGGATCGATGTGTGTAATGTATTTATTGATGATGTTTAATTTAAAACACAGTTTCAGTACTTTATCATTTATTATGTTTTATTGACTCACAGGAGCTCTCGCCCGTTCACGCTCTAGAGACTTGAAGCGTTTCTAGATTCTACGACTGGAAAACATCATCGACACGAGGAGACGCTTCACTTCCTGTTTCCTCTCAGTGACCAAGGATTAGAGTCGTATAAAGAATGTCTTCCATCTGGACGTAGCGAGGTGTGTGTGTCTGTGTTTGTCTGTGTGTCTGTGTGTGTGTGTGTGTGTGTGTTTGTTGTGTGTCTGTGTGTGTGTGTGTGTGTGTGTGTGTGTGTGTGTGTGTCTGTGTGTGTGTGTGTGTGTGTGTGTGTGTGTGTCTGTGTTTGTCTGTGTGTCTGTGTGTGTGTGTGTGTGTGTGTGTGTCTGTGTGTGTGTGTGTGTGTGTGTGTGTGTGTGTGTGTGTGTGTGTGTTTGTTGTGTGTCTGTGTGTGTGTGTGTGTGTGTGTGTGTGTGAGTCTGTGTGTCTGTGTGTGTGTGTGTGTGTGTCTGTGTGTGTTTGGGGATTTCTCTCCCTGTAAAACATCTGGAGAAACAATCTGCTGTAAATAAGCAGCAGTGACTCGCTGCCACTCGATAAATAAAAAGAGAAGAAGCTGCAGCTTCTTTTTGCTGAATCCACAAGACACACACTCACACACACACACACACTAAAACACACACACTCTCACACATACCCCCCCCCCACACACACACACAATCCACACATACACATACCCCCCCCCCCCCATTCTCATCTCATTGTGGTTTATTTTCAGTATTTTACAGTCGATCTGAACGCATCTGTTTCTGTGACTGATCTTTTCTGTTTTTTTATTTCAAATAATTTTTGTAATATCAATTATAATAAACATATACATATTTGAAATTGATAATATATTAGTGATTTTAAATGAAGGTGGGAGGAGCAGGTGTCAGCCACAGACGACGACAGGCGATGATGTCATCTACAGTCAGATTTTGTGCAGTATTGATTGTGGGTGGAGCTGTTGTACCGAGGTCCCGCCCACATATGCTCTAGACCAATCCTGAGTCAATCTCTGTATTATATATATTACAGTTTTTCTCGAGTGCTTAAGCACGATTTTGAGACCAGGGCCCGGGTTTTCAAAACACTTCAACCAATCAGCAGAACTCCTCAGATCCTCTGCAAAATGAAACACTAATTTATCAAAACCATATTTAGTAACCATATGAAACACACACGCTTCATGTGACGTATTCTGTTTGAGCCAGTTACACACTGCTGTTGCTAACCTTAAACACTTTTATCAATTCTACTTCTCAGTGGTTAGAGTACTGTAAGTGAAGTACACAGAGAAAGTGCAAATATACAATAAATTCACCAAACACTACACAAGACCAATGCTGCAGACTGATGACAATAATAATAATCACAACCCTAACCCAATAATAATTGATTTCTCTCCATATTCCCAAATCAGTCAAAATTGAGAATCACCACAGAACATGTCCCAGTTTTCATGCTACTACAGTCGTGTGCATCAAACTGTAACTCAGCAAATATCAGACCAACAGAAGATTCTGTTTCCAGTTCAGGTCACGATGACAGATTGTAGATCTGCTAAGATCTGAACTCTTAAGGATATACACTACCGTTCATGAAAAGTCACACTTTTATTTATCAATAAGTTGCAAAATGAATAGAAAATATAGTCAAGACATTGACAAGGTTAGAAATAATGATTTTTTATTTGAAATATTAATTCTGATCTTCAGACTTTGATTTCGTCACAGAGTGCTCTATTTGCAGCAGTTACAGCTTTGCAGACCTTTGTCTTTCTATTTGTTCAGGTAATCTGCTTCCTGAAGCTCCTCCCACAAGTGGGATTGGTTTGATGGGCACTTCTTGTGACCATACAGTCAAGCTCCTCCCACAACAGCTCAATGGTTGAGATCTGGTGACGGCGCTGGTCACTCCATGACAGACAGCTCACCAGCTTCCTGTTTCTTCTCTAAATAGTTCTTGCATCATGTGGAGGTGTGCTCTGGGTCATTGTCCTGTTGGAGGAGGAGATCGGCTCCAATCAAGCTCTGTCCACATGGTATGGCATGGTGTCGCAACATGGAGTGATAGCCTTCCTTATTTAAAATCCCTTTTACCTTGTTCAAATCTCCCACTTTACCAGCACCAGTCAGCCCCAGAGCATCACATGACCTCCACCATGCTGGACAGGTGGTGTCAGGACTCCTCCAGCATCTTCTCACCTGTTCTGTGTCTCAAATGTTCTTCTGTTTGATCCAAACACCTCAAACTTTGATTCGTCTGTCCATAACACTTTGTTCCAATCTTCCTCTGTCCTATGTCTGTTTTCTTTTGCTCATATCAATCTTTTCTTTTTATTGGCCAGTCTCAGATATGGATTTTTCTTTGCCACTCTGCCTAGAAGGCCAGCATCCCAGAGTCTCCTCTTCACTGTAGACGTTAACACTGGTGTTGTGCTGGTACCATTTAAAGAAGCTGTCAGTTGAGGACCTGTGAGGCGTCTGTTTCTCAAACTAGAGACTCTAATATACTTGTGTTCTTGCTGAGTTGTGCACCGGGGCCTCCCACTTCTCTTTCTACTCTGGTTAGAGCCCGTTTGTGTTGTTCTCTGAAGGGAGAAGTTCACACTGTTGTAGGAAATGTTCAGTTTCTTCGCAATTTCTCACATGGAATAACCTTCATTTCTAAGAACAAGAATAGACTGATGAGTTTCACATGAAAGTTCTCATTTTCTGGCCATTTTGAGAGAATAATGGAACCCACACATGTGATGCTCCAGATACTCAACCAGCTCAAAGGAAGTTCTATAGCTTCAGCAGCTAATCAGTTTTCAGCTGTGCTCACATAACTGCACAAGGGTTTTCAAAGGTAGCTCGTTGCTACAGCCTGTTGGTTTCCACCAGAGCCTAAAAAAACGTTGCGCCACCTACTGTTCTGACGCTGAATTGTTTTCAGCCCCCACAGAATCGGAGAACCATGAATGAAAAAGACTCCGTTGTATCCGTGTTTCAGCTTTAGTCCAGATCCCTGAGCCTGGGTTCACGACAGGGTCAACTAGTGCTGCTCAAATTTCATCTGATGAATCTGGTCCTCTTCTTCTTTGAGCACGTTCCTCTTCCTCTTCCTCTTCCTTTATCTCTTCCTTTTCCTCTTCCTCCTTTCTCCTTTCTTCTCTTTCTCTTCCTCTACCTCTGGCACGGCCTCTTCCTCTTCCCTCTTCCTCTTCCTTTATCTCTTCCTTTTCCTCTTCCTCCTTTCTCCTTTCTCCTCTTTCTCTTCCTCTACCTCTGGCACGGCCTCCGCCTCTTCCTCTTCCTCTTCCTCTTCCTCTTCCTCTTCCTCTTCCTCTTCCTCCTCCTCCTTCCCCCTTCCTCCTCTTCCTCTTCCTCTTCCTCTTCCTCATTTCTCCTTTTCCTCTTCCTCTACCTCTGGCACGGCCTCTTCCTCTTCCTCTTCCTCTTCCTCTTCCTCTTCCTTCCTCTTCCTTTTCCTCTTCCTCCTTTCTCCTTTCTCCTCTTTCTCTTCCTCTTCCTCTTCCTTCCTCTTCCTCTTCCTCTTCCTCTTCCACTTCCTCTACCTCTGGCACGGCCTCCGCCTCTTCCTCTTCCTCTTCCTCTTCCTCTTCCTCCTCCTCCTTCCTCCTTCCTCCTCTTCCTCATTTCTCCTTTTCCTCTTCATCTTCCTCTTCTTCTTCCTCTTCCTCTTCCTCTACCTCTTCCTCCTCCTCTACCTCTGGCACAGCCTCAGCCTCTTCTTCTTCCTCTTCCTCTTCCTCTTCCTCTTCCTCTTCCTTCCTCTTCCTCTTCCTCTTCCTCTTCCTCTTCCTTCCTCTTCCTCTTCCTCTTCCTCTTCCTCTTCCTCTTCCACTTCCTCTGGCACGGCCTCCGCCTCATTTGACAGTCAGTGCTTTTGAATTGCAAGGAAGTGACATCATGATATACATCTGTGTTTAATGTATACAAGTGTGTTTAGTGATTTGCAGAAAGTGTGAGTCTGACATTGTGCTGATTGTGTTGCAGATCTGGGAACATGTTTTACTCCTTGAGTGTAAGGTTTTGATAATTGTGTAATACTTTTGATTTGAGTGTTTATGCAATCGAAACAAACTGTGATAAGAAATACCTAAAATTGCAGAGACCATCTTTGAAAATCTTACTTTAAATATGAAGTATTTAAATAAAATAAAGTATGTAAATATTAAGGGTTATCTAGGGTTAGGAAAACGACAAGTTGTACAATTTAGAGTAACATGAAAACATCACTAGGATTATTTTATTTTCACTTTCTGTCAATAGATCCTTTTACCTGAATCGTACACTCTGAACCTTTCACACACACACACACACCTACACACACACACCTACACACACACACACACACACACACACACACACACACACACACACACACACACACACACACGCACACACACACACAGCGTGCATGTTAATATGTGGTCTCTAACCAGCACATGTATGTTTGTGTTCTTCACTCTGTGTGGTAAAAGAGACCTGATATCAGCCCCCCCCCCCCTTCTTGGCGTGCTTTCCCATAATGCACCACAGCAGCCTCCATCAGAGAGACGAGTGCCGAATCGCCGGCGCCATTACGACAAATGGTGGTTTCCTCGTGGGAGAGCCACTGCTCTGGACACGGAGCTGTTTGTGTAGTTGTGTTTGTGCGTTCATATCGACGCTCTACACAAACAGATCTGTGTTGGCAGACACACAACTTGTTAATTATGTTTTCTGTGCCAAGTGTACAATCACATGGTAATTAGAGTTGGAGGAGAGGACTGTGGGAGTGTAGTGAATGATAATGAGTGTGTGGTCATCTTCATCATCATCTTCTTCATCACCATCATGATAATCTTCATCTTCATCTTCATCTTCATCTTCTTCTTGATCTTTACAACTTCATCTTCATCACCATCATCATCAACATCTTCTCCATCACCATCATGATAATCTTCATCTTCATCTTCATCTTCATCTTCATCTTCTTCTTGGTCTTTACACCTTCATCTTCATCACCATCACCATCACCATCTTCTTCATCTTCATCATTGATCAAGCTGAACATACAAAGAACTTTAAAGCGAACATGTGAAAGTTCGACTCTAAACAAACATAAACAAACACGACACGTTAAATGTAAAAAGATTTTTTCTAGTGTTGAGCTTCTTCTACATGTTGGAAACTGATATGTACGATTTCTCCTGTGGCCCCTGAATGCAGCAGCAGGTCTTATCCCATCATCACCTTTGTTCCAGCTGTGGCAGGAGGTGGCAGGAGGTGGCAGGAGGTGGCAGGAGGTGGCAGGAGGTGGCAGGGGATGGCAGGAGGTGGCAGGAGGTGGCAGGAGGTGGCAGGAGGTGGCAGATGGCGAGTCGCCCCGGAGGGAACCAAACAGCCACTTGCTCTGCCCCCCCCCCCTGCTGAGAGGAGCAGAGAACATGGCGTCTGGTGGACATCCATCAGGTCCCCGTGTTAATGAGGGAGGGACGAGGAGGTGAGGGGGACAGGAGCAGGTGGGGCTCAGGGGGGAGACATGGGGGACGGAGGTGAGACGCATCAGAGTCGTGATAAATAAGAAAACAACAGGAAGCACAGAGAAGAGCAGCATGAAGCAGGAGGCCATGTTCATATTCATATTTACACCTAAAGTTAAACTCACAGTAACTCTCTACGACCTCATGACTGAAAAAAAGATCAAGAAACTTCAAACATGAACTTTGATAAAGTTCCAGTGAAGCTCATGTTAAATCAAACACGTCTGATTCCATCACCTCAACACAACGCACACGCAAAACTGACAAGTTGTGGTTTGTTAAACAGACCAACAAGTTTCAGTCAACACACATTTTACTAACAGACTCTTAGAGGTCACTGTGACCTTTGACCTCGACTCTGGACCGTTTATTTGTTGAAGACAGAAAAGACGGAGACACAGAGAGGTGTCCTCAGGGGGACACACTGGCCTCCTGTCAGTTTCACATGAACAGAAACCCACCTCCTCCATCGTCCCTCCAGGAGCTCACTCCATCATCCCCTCTCCCATCATGCATCACCTGACAGAACATTACAGATGCATTATGGGATCTGAGGGAGGAGAGTGAGGGGATACAGAGCTTCATGAATAAAGAATAAAACACGAGACGACCAAACGGAGGTCGTCAGGAGACGAGGAGCATCATCAATATTACATCACAGCCACATGGACTCTTCTCTTCTCTTTGTTTCAGGAAAGTTTGATCCCAAAAGTTTATGTGTGTGTATCGCTCCCCCTCTTCTTCTGTCTCAGCAGAAACCACAGAAGAAGAAACTGAACCTTGGAGGTGTTGAAGGAGCATCTCCCTCAGATCCAGGGTGACCCTCCGTCACCGAGCATCGAACCTCACTCGTTCCCCTGAGGCGTCAGCCGCCGCGTGGGCGGCGCCGCGGGACGAGGCGACGCCCAGGTGGGCGGAGTCGTCACGCTGCTAACAGGATGAGGCTGAGCTGCATCTCTGACTTTGTGGCTGAAGATTAAAACAAATGGAGGAGACGCTGAGCGCTGGTGAAACAGGAAGCTGTGACGGTGACTTCCTCTTTCACACACAGGGATGAACTTTTATCACTTTTATAATAACTACAGCTGTGAACAATAACATTATGATTAAATTACAGGATTTTTTTTTTTTTTAACGCATTTAACACATGCGCAGAAGGACCTTCCAATTTACCCACAATTCCACCCACTCTGCACTAGTCACCACTCTAATGCCGTCAGGCGGCCGCTGCCATTCAAACAAACAAACAAACAAACAAACAAACAAACAACATGGATAATTCTGATGAACCTGAGAACCTTCTGGACGGGAAGATCGTGTTCCAAAAAAACAAAGATCGAACATTCAATAAAACCAAGGTGATCTGTAAACTCTGCTGGGAGACGTTATGGATCCACCACAGCTCTACCAGCCTCAAGTGAAGGGTTAGGGTTAGGTTTAGGGTTAGGTTTAGGTTTAGGGTTAGGGTTAGGGGGCGTTCGAGTGAAATGCGCCAAACCAGCTTCACTCGCAGGTCACATCGTGCTGAAGAACTGGTCAGAGAATGTGAACCAGTTAGTTTGTCACCAGCTGAGGCCTCGAGAGGCATCACATGATGTCCACGTGTGGTTCTTGGATGTTTGACAAAAAATAGAAAAAATTTCAACCATCCTTTAAAAACAATAGCTCAAATAATTTCTGTTTGATTTAAAAAGAAAAGAAAAAAGTTTTATGCAACCATACAATGTCTAAGAAGCCCGAATTCTGTTTGGATGAAGATTATATTAATGTTCCATATGGAATAGCAAAGACAACTGCTTAAGAACTGATGAGTTGCGGCGCCATCGTTTTGTTTTTTTAAGAATAAAAAAACAAAACACATTAAATGTATATATCCGTCTTTTGTCATAAATCTTTTTGTTCTCACCAAAAATACAGAGAAAATCGGTATCTGATTAATCATGATTAATCCACAGAAACCTGAGATTAATTTGATTAAAATGTTTAATCATTTCACAGACGTAATTATAACATGAAACTAAAGAGGCTTCAACGTTGTGCAGTGAAATAATCCTAATAATGAAACATGTCACTGGTGACCTCTGACCTCTGGTTTATCTTTAGATCGTTCACCTTGTAACTCAGAGGGATGAAGATCCAGATCAGAGAGAGGTCTTCATCAGTATCTGATGTTTCATATATTATATATGGAAGAATGTTTAGATTTATCAGCTAAATTGAGTTTTTCTGTTTCAGATTAATTATAATTATATATTTATATAAATGATAATAATGAGGATGATGATGATGAACCTGTAACTTAATCTGAATTTAATGTACTTTATGAATTTAAAGCAAACAATTGATTTTAGAACATAATTAAATCAGTGAAGATTAATATGTGGAGAATATTTTCAAATTCCAGCAGAACATGAAAATCCCAAATATCAGTGAGTGATTAAAGTGAAAAGTGAAATAAACGACAATAAACTGAATCTGAAAGCCTCGCTGACATTTCCAGATTCTGATAAAACAGATTTATTATCGTCCAAGTTTTTACAGTGAGAGATAAAAACACGCTAAGGTCATGTTTTATTTATTTGTTCCATCACCATCATAATTAGCAATTTAAATGACAGGGCTACATTCGGAGGAACCATTAGGCTGAATGTGTCCGTCGGGAGACATCAGGCTGCAGATCAACCTGCACAGGACCTGAGGACCAGGAGGACGAGGAGGACCAGGAGGACCAGGAGGACCAGGAGGACAAGGAGGACGAGGAGGACAAGGAGGACCAGGAGGACCAGGAGGACGAGGAGGACCAGGAGGACCAGGAGGACCAGGAGGACGAGGAGGACCAGGAGGACAAGGAGGACCAGGAGGACCAGGAGGAAGAGGGGGACGAGGAGGACGGGGAATACAAGGAGGACCAGGAGGACAAGGAGGACGAGGAGGACCAGGAGGACCAGGAGGAAGAGGGGGACGAGGAGGACCAGGAGGACGAGGAGGACAAGGAGGACCAGGAGGACCAGGAGGACGAGGAGGACCAGGAGGACCAGGAGGACAAGGAGGACCAGGAGGACCAGGAGGACGAGGAGGACCAGGAGGAAGAGGGGGACGAGGAGGACGAGGAGGACGAGGAGGACGAGGAGGAAGAGGGGGACGAGGAGGACGAGGAGGACAAGGAGGACCAGGAGGACGAGGAGGACCAGGAGGAAGAGGGGGACGAGGAGGACGAGGAGGACAAGGAGGACGAGGAGGACCAGGAGGACAAGGAGGACCAGGAGGACCAGGAGGACCAGGAGGACAAGGAGGACCAGGAGGACCAGGAGGACCAGGAGGACAAGGAGGACCAGGAGGACCAGGAGGACGAGGAGGACCAGGAGGACAAGGAGGACCAGGAGGACCAGGAGGAAGAGGGGGACGAGGAGGACCAGGAGGACCAGGAGGACCAGGAGGACCAGGTGGACCAGGAGGAAGAGGAGGACCAGGAGGACGAGGAGGACCAGGAGGACCAGGAGGACAAGGAGGACGAGGAGGAAGAGGGGGACCAGGAGGACCAGGAGGACGAGGGGGACGAGGAGGACCAGGAGGACCAGGAGGAAGAGGGGGACGAGGAGGACCAGGAGGACCAGGAGGACGAGGAGGACCAGGAGGACCAGGAGGACGAGGGGGACGAGGAGGACCAGGAGGACCAGGAGGAAGAGGAGGACGAGGAGGACCAGGAGGACCAGGAGGACCAGGAGGACCAGGGGGACGAGGAGGACCAGGAGGACCAGGAGGACCAGGGGGACGAGGAGGACCAGGAGGACCAGGAGGACCAGGAGGAAGAGGGGGACGAGGAGGACCAGGAGGACCAGGAGGACCAGGAGGACGAGGAGGACCAGGAGGACCAGGAGAATGAGGAGGACCAGGAGGACGAGGAGGATGTTTCTGTTTCATAAAGATCTGTGACGTTCAAGGAGCGTGGGACATTTGAATGAATCTGACTCAATGATCATGTTTCATGTAGATTCAGGTTTAAACCCACGACGACGTGAAGCTGAGGTTTGATCATTTACAGATTTCAATAAAATAATTCAAACAATTAATAACAAATCAAATCATTCATGTCAAATATGAACTTGAATGTTTAGATTAAAAACGTTATAAAATATAAGCGTTTCAATATCAGTAAACAAACAGAGAGAGTCAAATCCTTTTCCCATGTGCATCAGTTCAACGTGTTTATCTCCATGTTTGGTCTCCACCTCCTCCTGAGGAAACACGTGGACACACATGACCGTTAGAGAACCAATCAGGAAGAGAACATGCGCTAGAGCTTGAAATGTGTTAGTGTGGGCGGAGCTACAGAAAGGCTCGAATCAGAACCAGTTAACCGCTCTACCACCGTTCCGTCAACAGAAACAACAGATGTGAAAACAGCTTGGTTGAGTTCGTGTGTCATGTTCTTCATCACGGATTCTCACCACATGTCGTAGATCAGTGAACACGTGAAGGTTCAGGGTCAGGAACCACTTTAGCTCCAGTTGTTGTGAGAAAATGTTACATGAATATGAATCAACTCCGCTGATGAATATTTCACTTTAATGTCACTTAGCGTGTTTGGTTCAGAAGCTCGTTAACGACAAAACAAACTGCAGCTCCGACAAAACACTTCACTTAAACTTTAATGTTCCTGAAGATCCACAAACACACTGAGAGGAGGGAAATGGAGCAGAAACAAGGAGGAGGAGGAGGAGGAGGAGGGGAGGAGGAGGAGCAGGGCCGGGTCTAGACAGGCATGTATGAGGGGGCAGCCACAAATCTTGAGGGGGCATTGTGCCTAACCCTAACCCTAACCCTATTTAGTTTGAGGGGGCACAACATTTATTTGAGGGGGCCAGGCCCCCTCTTGCCCCTGCCTAGACCCGGCCCTGAGGAGGAGGAGGAGGAGGGGATGAGGAGGAGGAGGGGAGGAGGAGGAGGGAGAGGAGGAGGAAGATGAGGGAGTCAGTTGCTCTGAACACGAGGAGAATTCCAGATCTTCTGGTGATGAGGGCCGACCCCGGTGTGGATGAGGTTTCTAACTCGTGACGGATGTGAAACGTGAAGAACACAAACATCTCAGGATGAAGAAGAGGAGCCGGACACGCAGAGTTCATACGTCATGTCCGGCCTCCTGCTGCTCTACAGGCTCCGCCCCTGCTGCTCTACAGGCTCCGCCCCTGCTGCTCTACAGGCTCCGCCCCTCGCCTGGATGCTCCCACATGTTCCTGTTTGAACGAGTCGGACCGACAACCTGCTGCTGCTCCACAAACACCAACTACACAACATGTCCAGAGGTCATGAAAACATCTGTAAAAACCTTTAAACGTCAGTTTGAGAAGTGAGATGTTTGAAAAAAGTTTGAAAGTGTGAAAGTCTGATTTTTAAAAAGCTGCAGAAGAAGAGCTTCAGTGAAGTGGGTCTTAATTATCCCCTCAGGACCGATGGAGACTCATCAGCTGATTAAAGACACAAACTTCTTTCATCACCTGAAAGACGAGTGTGTGAAACCTTATCAGACGAATCTGAACGTCTGTCTCACGTCCTCCGTCCTCCGTCTCTCGCTTCGCACAATCTCTTCTTCTTCTTTTCTTTTACGTCACTTCAGCAAAACTTATGAATTAAACACAAATCTGCTGAAACCTGCTGTTAATAACCAAACAAAAGAAGAATCCACTTCACAATTAAGAATAATCGTTTTATTTACACCCATGAAAATAAAGTCACTTAAATTAATTTTTACATTTCAAAGATGAATAAAAGAGAATAGAACGTAACATTAAAGTCAAGCACAGAATCATCAATGAAAAAAGGCAATAGGCTCAATATTTAAATTTAAATAAAACTGGTTGAAAAATGTCATTTTCAAAGAATATATTTTCAAAGATTCCTAAGTATTTAAAACTTCGACATTCAAATCATCCGTCTGATGAAGATCAATTTTCATTTTCAGCAGATTCATGTTCAACATGTTCAACATGCTAATGTTTCTGTTTGTCTCTGAGCATCACGTGTGTTTACTGATCATGGATGTTAGAATTCTATATGTTCCAAATGTTCATTATGTTCCAAATGTTCATTATGTTCCAAATGTTCTCTATGTTCTACAAGGTGAGAGGATGTCTCATAATACAATTAAATTTGTCATGATTTGATCGATGTTCCATATGTTCTACTTGTTCCATATGTTCTATATGTTGTAAATGTTCCACATGTTCGACAATCACACAAACTGGATTCAATAATTCAGATTGACTGTTTATCTATATCTTATTTTTGATGGTTTTTCCTGTTACACTGTATTTATTCAGTTTACAATGTTGTACATCTTTTTTTATATCATTATTTATGAATCCCTATATAAATGCATTCATACTCTATTTTTATTTTCCTGTTTACTGATAATATATATATATTTTTTTTATCTATTTCTAGAAATTAATTTGGTTTTAAACTCTTTGGTTTATATCCCATTTACATCAATTAATTAATAAATATATTTTGGGGGCTTTTTTATTTGTGTAATTTATTAACTTGTATTTGTTACTTTTTAATTTGTGAAATAATTTGAGCTACATCTGCTACATAAATAATATTTATTACTATGAAATATAATATTATTTGTATGATTATTAATTGAATGATTCATTGATTTTTTGATGATTGTCCAGCTTGTTCTCATTGAACTGATTCTGTCATTTGTAGAATGTTCTTATTTTATTCAAGCGACAGATGGAAACTCTTCAACTCGTAATATGATTTCTCTCTTCTAAATCCAACTGAAATTATTTCTCATAAATCTTCCTGTATTTTGTTATTTGTTTGTTGAGCTCGATAAATTTGTAAATAACATATTTTACTTAATAATGTTCCAGCGATCATCAGATATTTTTGTTATGTTAGTTTCGACAGATGAGCTGAAGCGTGCCCGTGTTTAACGTGTGGCCTGCAGCGCCACCTGCTGGACTTTGATTGTCCTGCTGCTCAAACACAGTTTTATTGTCACAGATCTGTATCTGCTCCATTCTACACAGCTTGTGTTTGATTTATCGAACAAAACATTAAACATAGATATAATTTATATTTTGTATTACATATTGTTGTATTTGTTTTCTCACTGGAAATTATTTTTACTTCTTTCCTGTTGAAAATATAGTTGAAAATATAGTTATATGGTATCATATGATATTATTTTATATTAAACGTTTACGTATAGTGAGTTATTATTCTACAGGATGAAAAAGTGAAGAGGACTTGTAACAGTAAAGTTGTTTTATAAAAGAATCTGGTTAGACCGAGTTACTTGTCTTCAGAAATAGTCCTACAGCGCCACCTAGTGTTTAAGAAAACATGAGAAATTCTATTCTTGGTTCAAATCTTTTCAAATTAGATGAATTAGGATTTATATGAATATATTATGACTGTGTGTAACAGATTGAGGCTTCTGATTGCACCATTATAGGATTCTGATTATAGAGAGATGATGGATGGTGGAGGCGGTGGACTAGTGGCAGAAACCTGGACTATGGGCAGAGAAGGTCTCTGGTTCGACTCCACGGAGTAAAAACAAAAGACGAACCTGGATTGATCTGTCCAAAAATCCAAGAGGATTCTCTCTACCCTGTCTAGTGCCCCTGAGCAAGGCACCTTACTCCCCCAACATCTGCTCCCGGGCGCCGTACATGGTCGCTCACTGGTCTGTGGGTCCTGCACCAGATGGGTCAAAAGCAGAGGTTACATTTCCCTACTGCATGAGTGTGTCTGTGTTTGGGACAAAATAAATACATCTTAATATTAATCTTAATTCATCTTAATTAATCAAATCCATCTGTCATCAACACTGCTGATGAAGAGCTGCCAATCACATCTAAACCTAACCCTATATCTATTATTATATTTTTATATTATATTATATAAAGATATATATAATAATATTATTTAAAAATCAAATCAATCAAAACCTTATTTATACAGCACCTTTTAAACGAATCCTTTGTAGTTCAAAGAGTTTAACTTTATTGACATTAAAAGAAGAAATTTACTGAATAAGAGTTTTAGGTTATGGTATTGCTCCTGCAGGGTGTTGTGCTTCCCCTGGCCCCTGGGTGGCGGTACAGCAGCAGCGGTCTGCTCAGCATACAGCAGAAGAAGAAACTGAAGATTTCTTCCTGTTGACTTTTTATTTTTCGCTTCGTTCAAAAATCGCGTTTTTTGTTTCCTGAACGTTTTTGTTGTGGTCGTGTCGCTTGTGTGACGTCAGTCTTTGCACTGAGGTGAGTCCGCTGCTGATGACGTGTCTCTGTCCGCTGTTAGCCGCTCAGAAGCTGTGAGCTCGCTAAGCTAACGCTTGTTATTTTTATTATTATTATTATGAAATCGTTGAATCTGTAGAAAGAATTGAACTTGTCAAAACAACCGGTTTCTCTGCTGCTCACATTTTCTTTTCCTGTAAACCTGAGGCACAGACGTGAATCACAGACGTGTCCTCTGGAGAATCACAGACGTGTCCTCGTCTCGTCTGGAGGACAAACCTCAGCCTCCATGTGTCCCTGAGTCACTTACATCTCCTCCTCCCTGACACCTTCTGTTTGCAGGAGCACTTCCATCATGTCTCACAGGTACAGACCGCCTGACTCCGACCACAGACCGGATCCGGCTGCGTCCTCTTCAGATCGCCGTCACGCGTCGCTGGACCAGCACGGCTTCCGGCTGCCGCAGGCGTCTTTCTCTCCGTCCTCCCCGTCCCCGTCCTCCTCCAGAGGCCCGGCCCAGTGGTCTCAGGACGCAGCGCTCAGCATCCTGAGCAGCTGTGGTCTGGAGCCCAGCGACCTGTCTCTGCTGGCCGAGCTGCCAGAGGACATCCTGACGGTGGAGTCCCTGCCTCATGTCCTCCATCAGCTCAAAGGAAAGAGGGGGGGCGTAAACCCTTTCCCCACCAACGCTCCTTCCTCCTCCTCTTCCTCCTCTCATCCTCCCAGCTCCTCCTCCAGAGACTGGGATCAGCTCCGCAGTCAACCGGTCCAGTACCCGCTGGGTCCGGTACCGTCCCGTCCTCTTCCATCTCAGAAGGTTCAGGACCACTGGGGGAACTCCAGAAGCAGCTCGGTGGTGGACGTCCTCCACCGCCCGTGTGATTACAGTCAGACGGGTCCAGTGTCCTCACGGGACCGACCCTCCGTCAGGTCGGCACCGAGCGACTGGACTTGTCCTTCCCGTGTCTCTGAGTCAGGATCAGGTTACAGGTCGGCTCCTCCCCCTCAGGGGCGACGCCCCCCCGAGGGCGAAGGCTCTTCCATCAGGAGCAGCCGGCTCGTGGCCACGCCCACCAGGACAGAAGCCCTGGACTTCCACGGCAAGCCGCCGCCGGCGTTCCCGTACTCGTGCTCCCTGTGTGACATCACGGTGCTGTCGGAGAGGGTGAGTCCCCCCCGACCCCCCCGACCCCCCCGCTGGCTGGGGGGAGCTGAGGGCTGCAGCTGTGATGTAGAAACTCAGCAGATCTGTCTCTGGTTCTGTTTCAGGTTTGGACCAAACACATCCACGGCACGGGTCATGCCGACGGTCAGCTCCGCCTGCTGCAGCGGTCAGTACCACAAAGTACACAGGTCTGATCCCGCTGCTCGCCTGCAACTAACCTCCAACTGTCCCCAGGTGTCCTCGGTGGGACTGTCGGATGGAGACGGTCAGCAGGTCAGAGGTCAACCCTCCTTTGTGTGTGTTAGATGACGTCATGTGACTCCAGCCAGCTGAGCTCAGCCAACATGTGACCTGCTTGACCAGTGACATCATCTGAACCAGCAGCTCTTACTGGTTCCTGGTCTCTCCCCCTATCTCTCTCTCTTTTCTCTCTTTTCTCTCCTTTATCTCCCCCTCTCCTCCCCATCTCTCTTCTCTCCCCCTCTCCTCCCCATCTCTCATCTCTCTTCTCTCCCCCATCTCTCTTCTCTCCCCCTCTCCTCCCTTCTCTCCCCCTCTTCTCCCCTCTATCTCCCCCTCTTCCCCTCTAATCTCTCCCCCTCTCTTCTCTCCCCCTCTTCTCCCCTCTTATCTCTCCCCCTCTCCTCCCCATCTCTCATCTCCCTTCTCTCCCCCCATCTCTCTTCTCTCCCCCTCTCCTCCCCATCTCTCATCTCCCTTCTCTCCTCCCCATCTCTCTTCTCTCCCCCTCTCCTCCCCATCTCTCATCTCTCTTCTCTCCCCCATCTCTCTTCTCTCCCCCTCTCCTCCCTTCTCTCCCCCTCTTCTCCCCTCTATCTCCCCCTCTTCCCCTCTAATCTCTCCCCCTCTCTTCTCTCCCCCTCTTCTCCCCTCTTATCTCTCCCCCTCTCCTCCCCATCTCTCATCTCCCTTCTCTCCCCCATCTCTCTTCTCTCCCCCTCTCCTCCCCATCTGTCACTTCCTGTCAAAGATAATTTGAGAGACAAGATGCTCTCTATTCTGTTAGATACTCACTGTTTCATCTACATTTCATCATCATCATCATCATCATCATCATCACATCTTGTTGACTGAACAACATCCCAAATATAATCTTTCTCTCATCTAAGGGCTGACAACCAATCAGAGAAGAGTAAGGATGAAGAAACGCCCACCCGACCGCCTCAGTCGGCCAATGAGAGCCAAAGTAAATCGATCTTTTTGTGTCTCTCGTGTTGTTCCGAGTGTTGTGATCGTTATCACTGCATGAACATGTGTTTTCCTCCCTGTGTTTAGAGTCTCAGTGGAATCCCCAGTGCACTAAGAAGGTAAAAGGTCTCAGTGGAATCATGAAGCTTGATTCAGCTGCTTCATGAAGAACTGAACAATAAACTAACTGTTGCTCCTCAGACGTCGGACAAGAGCAAAGTGGTGTGTGTGAAGTTTCCAGCTCAGTCTGTGGATGAGACGTATCTGAGGAATCTGACTCAACCGTTTGGAAAGATCGTCCAGATCCTCATGTTTCCATCTCTAGTGAGTCCACAGGGTTATCACCTGAACATTTATCTGTTGGATTCAACATGTCACTGCTGGGAATTCTTGTTTATCTCCTTTCTGAAACCCGGCAGGCGTTTGTGGAGCTGGGCTCCGTCGACCAGGCGAAGGATCTGGTGAAGTTCCACATCAACTGTCCTCCAACTGTGAATGGAGAGCAGGTGGAGCTCAGCATCTCCAACACCTTCAGCTTCCTGCAGGTAGACTCGTCCCGGCCTCATGACCTGCAGACGCTCAGGGTTCATTCGAGTGTTGACTTTGCTCATTTACATGTTTTCGAAGATGCCGTGCATTAAAGAGGAACATGCTGTTCATGTTTTTCTGCAGAGCTCTCGGGTCGTGAGCTTCACTCCGGCTCCAACAGGAGAAGAAGGCCGATCCGATCTGATCAGCATCGTCAAACGCTTCGGCCTGCCGCTCTACACCCTGTTCCTGCCGTCTATGGTGAGATCCCATCCTGTGACTCTGCTCTGGGTGGGATCCTCCAGAGGTTCATCCTCTCAGTCCAGCTCCAGAGGAAACTAGAGCTTAGATCAGCTGGGAAAGACAAGTCTGTTTGGCGTAGTCGAGGAAATGCCTCAGGGTTTGAGATCTTAGTTGAAGATGGAGGTGAACAACTTTCCAGAGAAGGTTCAAGTTTCCTCCGTCAAGGACAGAATGGATCATTTGCTCTTTGTATTTTTCAGGCGTTTGTGGAGATGAAAAATGTTCCTGAGGCTCAGAAGCTGGTTGATTATTATTCTGCCAAAACTCTGAGGATCAACAGCGACCTGGTCAAAGTTTCCCTCTCTGGAGAATACAGGAGCCTCATGTGAGTACGAGCAGCCAGTGACTCACCAGCTGACTCTCCTCCTCCAATCAGATGATCCTGTTTCTCTTCTTCAGGCGAGTTGCTTCTGCCACGAGGTACGAGGAGGAAACGCCTTCGACCAAGAGGGCAAGGAGTCCCAGCCGAGAGCAGGAGGACAAGATAGAAAACCACAGCAAAAGACCCAGATCCAGAGAAAGATCTAGAGATGAGTCCAGAGCAAAGAGGTCCAGGTCCATTGATGAGTCCAACAGGGAGAAGAAGTCCAGGTCTCGATCCAGAGATAAATCCAAAGAGAAGAGATCCAGATCCAGAGAAAAGCCCAGCAGCAGAACTTCTGGACAGAATGGATCCAGAAAACAGACGGAGGAACCGGAAAAAAGTGAGAAACTCGGTAAGAGAATGAGAAATAGATCATGTGACCGCGTGTGTGGTGTCAGGATGCGTCTGGGTTACATAACAGTTTTCATTGAGTTCCATGTGATGTTGCAGAAGTCTTTTAACATCTATTCATATTGAAGCTGGATTGTTTTTTATTCTTCCGTTTTCTTATTTATAGAATTAATCTCATTTGCTCGGAGAGAAACTTCAGTGATCGTTCAGCCTCAGAAACAAAACGAGCTGTTTGTATCCGTCAGTTCAGAGTTGAGTTTTAGACTCAGTGAAGCAGTGAATCAATAATTCATTAGTATATACATCTATATTATATATCTATCAGTTGACACATTATAATAATGAGGTGCAGGATAGGGCTGAACTATGATTCGTCACACAGTTAGATGAGATATCTTCTAACACCCTGCGGTTCCAATGACTGAGGTCTTAATGAAAAGTGAAAAGCTCTCCTGCAGGATTGTTGTTGATGAAAGATCGTCGTCCATTCACAGACTCTGACCCCAAACCTGAACCTGCAGATCCCAGACCGAGTGAAGAAGAAGAAGAAGAAGTAGAGTGAGTCTCATTTCTACAGAATGTTGAACAGGTCAGTGAACGCCTCACTCACTACAGCAGAGCGTCAACATGTCCAACCTGTGACCTGCAGGTCGTCTGCTGAGGACAGCGACATCGAGGGGATGGAGGTGATCGGAGAGGATGTTGAGAATCAGAGCGATGAAGACGTGGAGTCTGCTGAGGAGGAAGAGGAGGAAGAGGAGGAAGAGGGACATCCAGCAGAGAGAACTGACTCGACACAAGAAGGTACAAATAGAAATGACTGAAAACCAAAAGTAAACAATGACAAAGACAAATTGTTAAGAAGTGATGTCTGTTTTCAGACAAGGAAAATGTGGTGAAGGAGGAAGAGGAAGGGAAGCTGGAAGAGGAAGACTCCACCAGAGAGAGGGAGGAGTCAGCAGACGATGAGGTAACGTTCAGAACGTGTTCACTGAAATAAAAAATGAAACTCTGAATGCACCACGTAGCCAGAGATCAGGGAGTGGAGCCATGTTGTGTTGTTCTCATGTTGTGTTGTTGTTCTCATGATGTGTTGTTGTTCTAATGTTGTGTTGTGCTCAATGTTGTGTTGTTGTTCTCATGTTGTGTTGCTGTTCTCATGTTGTGTTGCTGTTCTAATGTTGTGTTGTGCTCATGTTGTGTTGTTGTTCTCATGTTGTGTTGTGCTCATGTTGTGTTGTGCTCATGTTGTGTTGTGCTCATGTTGTGTTGTTCTCATGTTGTGTTGTTGTTCAGGAGGGACCAGATTTCCCTGTGGACCTGGAGAACTGCATCACTCTGGATGAACTGGAAGAAGAAGAATCCGATGACTCAGGTTCTGACAGATGAACTGAAACCAAGTTGAGTTCTTGAACATGTTTCCTCTGATCTGTGGGATCTTGAATGACACGTGTGTTGTTTTCTTGTTTTTAGAGACGGCAGCTGAGCCCAAGGTTCGTCTCATCCTGAATAAAACGATTTTCATGTTGTTGCTCCGACTCGTCCTTGATGTCTGTTTCTGTTTTCAGTCTTCGACCACCAGAGTCGTTTTCTTCCAAAAGCTGCCGCCGCGTTCCTACACCGACGCCGAGTTCGTCCAACTGGTCAAAGGTGTCGGAACGCCGCTGCACTACTTCCTGATTCGCCGACAGCAACAGGTTCCAACAAATATCAGGAACAAATGATTCTCGAACTTCGATTTGATGAGAATTCAACATTTCTCTGGTTTGTTTGTTTCAGGGTTTCATCGAGATGTCATCGTCTGCTGAAGCGCTGAACGCCGCCCGAGAGCTGAACCGTCAAACTTTCCTCGGGTCCGAACTCTTCGTCCACATCTCCCACAAACACCCCCGACTGGAGAACTGGTCAGAGTCTGATTCGCTTCACTAGTCCAGAAACATTTTCATTCATGAATCTTGGATCACTGTGATTTTTACATCCCTCACGTGTTCATCCTACAACTGATCACGTAGACGTGTCACATGACCTCATCGTTTTCATTCTGGAATGTTCCGTCTGAATCTGAAGAGTTTCGTTATCGTGCTCATTCTCCTGAATCTCTGTCCCGGCAGGTTCCACGTTCAGTCGGACTCGGACTCGGAGAAGAGCGAGAGTCAGAGCAGCAAATCCAGAACCTCAGACAGAGAAGAGGCCTGCAGGAGAGAGTCCGGGTCCAGAAAGACTCCAGAGAGAGAGTCAGGATCTAGAACGCCTCCAGAGAGAGAGTCAGGACCCAGAAAGACTCCAGAGAGAGAGTCAGGACCCAGAAAGACTCCAGAGAGAGAGTCGGGACCCAGAAAGACTCCAGAGAGAGAGTCAGTACCCAGAAAGACTCAAGAGAGAGAGTCAGGACCCAGAAAGACTCCAGAGAGAGAGTCCGGGTCCAGAAAGACTCCAGAGAGAGATTCAGGACTCAGAAAGACTCCAGAGAGAGAGTCAGGATCTAGAAAGACTCCAGAGAGAGAGTTGTTGCCAAAGGGGGGTCAAAAAGAACAGAAGTTGAAAGGAAACGTGAGTAACAACAAATCTTTGCCGGAAAAAAAGCTGAAGTCACAAAATGAAAGGGAGGCGACGGGGAAAGACACTCCTGAAACAGAACCAGCGATGGATCCTGGGGAGACTCCCGAGTCAGAGACGAGTCCAGATCCACCCCACACTGAACAGGTGATACTGAAGAGCTGTCTTATCGTCTGCTGACTGGTTCTGTGTCCCAGACTCTGAACCCTCAGAGAAGAACCTCTGTGTTAATGTGCTGTGAAGAAGAAAAGATCTTTTATATACAGAACCATCGATCTAAGTCGTTTTCAAACACCCAGAGTCCAAACACATGTGAAGTTATATCTTAGTAAAGAATATTATAATTCCATTATGATAAATTATCGTTCTTTAGAAACCTGCGGATTCTGATAATGCAGTGAACCTGGAGCAGACACCTGAAGGGGGCGTCGCTGAGCCTGAGAAACCCACCAAACCTGTTGGTAAGAAAATGTTCGACTTGATTTAATAACCTGATGAACCAGGCCAGCGCTGGTGTGTTCACTGTCACCGAGTTGTGTCTTTTCTCTGCAGGAACTAAGTTTGTTCGGCCGGTCGTTGGTTATTTCTGTCACCTGTGTCAGGTGATCTACGCCGACGAGGATGAAGCCAAAGTGCAGCACTGCAGCAGCCGGACGCACTACAGGAAATACCAGGTTCAAACCAACCAATCAGCAGTCGCCTAATGGACACTGATCTCAAACTAAATCTCGTTTCATTTGACTTAATACTGAAATGTATTAATTCAAATTGGATTTAATTCTAAACTCTGTTATCTCAGATCTTTATTGTTTTAACTCATAAAAAGTTTTTAATAGAAATGAGCAGAAAAGCAGCATCATTTAAATAATATAAACTTAAAGTCACTTTACGTCTCAGTTTTATTTCAATTCTTCAAATATTTAAACCCAACTTTGATCTGAGAATGAATCTTTGTGTGATCGCTGCTCTGATGTCACAGAAATGTCTTAATCGAGGCCTCGCCCACAAACCCCTGTGACCAATCCTCAGTCAGTCTCAGCTGTCCATCATGACGTCTTGTTTTTATATCACATTTGTTTTAACACTAGGGGGCGCACTTTCACTACAGGTCCAGTGAAACACACAAACTTGAACAAGCTCGGGGCTGAGAACAGGAACCTTGTTCCTCCAGTGAACCTGCAGGTTCTCTTCTTTACCACAGATTTGAACGCACCTTAAAGCAGCAGTTTGTTGTAATGAGACGTCAGAAGTTAATTCACGTTATTGAACATGTGACATGTGACATGTGACCCTGTCGACGCTCAGTTCAGATAAAGATTAACAGAAATGTATTTGATTTCCAGGAGAAGACGGGAATCGATCCGTGGACGAGCTGAATTCATCAGTTCACTGAACACAGTCAGACACTGAATGGATGAGTCCCTTTGAAACTCTACATTACCCAGAAGTCCAGAGCAGCTTTTCTGCTCGTGGACACTTCAGCAGGTGTCGAGGGTTTGAAACCAGCCTCGTGGAAACTGATGAAGATGATCACACGTGACATTTAATGTTATGACATAAAAAAACAAAACTTCAACATTTGAAACTGGACATTAAATAAAATACTTTGATATTTAACATTTCTTGTTTTACTATCAATTACTGTTTGATCATTGGAAACCTGTCTTCTGTGTAGTGACCAGCAGGGGGCGACTCCACTGGTAGTTTCTATAGAAAGTGACATGAAGCTGATGATCATTTAGAGTCAAACAGACCATAAAGGCCCCCCCCCCACAATATGATTACTTTTGGTTTCAGAACAAACTGAGGCGTCACAAGTTTCTGTTGATTGTTTATTGTGATGATGTCACAGCTGCTTCACTTAGGATCCATGTTTTTCTTTTGTTTCAGAATCAACAGAATATAAAACTAAAGTTAAACTTGAGGAAGCTTTGTTAAATTTTATTAAAGAAACAAATAAATTGGACACATTCCAAGTTTGTTCTCTGACTTTTGTAATCAAAATATGCAGTAACATTTCAAATTAATGTATTTATATTTATTATCATTTTAATATAACAGCTGGTACATAATCAATATCATCTTTATTAATCTGTTAAAACACTTTTACATCACTTCAGTATAAAGCTCCTCTCTCATGCTTTTATTTTGGAAGCTCGAAAAGGAAGTGGGATTCTCCGCTCACGTGTGATTGATGTCTCCTGCGACCAATCCCAGCTCGTGGTTTCCCTACCAACTAGGCGTCTGGACCAATCAGAGGTAGATCTTTACCCCCCCACTCCTCCTACTCCTCCACACCTCCTTCATCCTTTAGTTCAGGGGGAGTTTGGAGGATGTGAGGAGGGGAGTCCCAGTCCCCTTAAGGATACATGGGTGAGGGAGGAGAGTGAGGGGTGAGGAGGAGGAAGGTGTCTCCAGGAGACGCTGACTCCTCTGGATGTTTGACCTCGACTCACACGTCAGGACACGTTTATTAGAACATGACAGGAAGTAGAGTCAGTCACATGATCGCTGTCAGGATTTTTAAATGCTATTAAAGTTTAATAAGAAAAACAGCTGTTTATGTGAAGTCCTCACAAACCTGGAGATCTGCTTCCACTGTTCCAGCCTCTAATGCATGAAGAGCTCCATGAATCATGTGTGTGTCTGTGTGTGTTACATTGTGTGTTGTGAATGACTATTTCCCATTGAATCTCTTCTTCCTCAGGATGTCTTCTACAAAATGAACACATGGACAATAACACACATTTTTACGTATAAACACTATTTTTGCACAATGAACACAATGACATCCTTGTGTCTGAGGTGGAGTTGAACACTTTCTTCTTCTTGGTGATCAGTTGTCAGGTCATCAAACTGAAACACGTGTCTTCAGACACAAACAGCTGCAGAAGGTTTACAATCTTTGAAAGTTTTGTAAATATGAATATTTGATGATGGAGAACGTGTGGGTCTCTGCTGCTGACACACGAGGTCTGAGCTGTTTATCAGATGCACCTCAACAATAAATCTCTTACTGTGCTTTTACACCAACTATACAACAAATACAATAATAAATACACATCATTTCCTGTTTTCTGATCCAAACATTAACGTTTCATGTCCATAAATGATCTGGAAATCAAATCAAAATAAATCAAGGTAAAGCAGAGGAAAGAGCAGAGCATGTGAAGTTGTGTGTTTGTGACTCACAACGAGCTGCAGCAGCTGAGCAACATTTCGTTAAGTTATGATCCAGAGTTCAAACAATTAAATCATGAAATATTAAAAATGCCTAAAATTGTAAAAGAGAAATTGAAATGTGTTTCTGTATGAAAAAGGACAATTATTTATCTTTCTGTCTTTACTGCTAAATGGACAGTTTGTCATTGTGACACAAAAATTAAGTTAAGAATGTGTTGAGTTTTTACTGTTGTCCAGCAGAGGGCAGCACAGACCCGCTGATGCTAACTTCAAACCTTTGTCAAAGGACGTGATCGAAACTTCGTGTAAAACTTGTGAAGCAGCCAATCAGGAGGCTCTCTGTGGTGCACCTGTATCCTGGAGTCCATGTGGAGCCTCCACAGCCTGAACGTCCTCCTGATGGAGTCTGTGTGATGGGGTCCAGGTCAGGTCATCAGTGATGTGGACCCCGAGGAACCTGAAGCTGCTGACTCGCTCCAGTCCTGTTGATGGAGAGGGGGGGGGGGGCGTGTTCTTCTCCTCCTCTCTTCCTGTAGTCCACGATCAGCTCCTTCGTTCTGCTGACGTTGAGATGGAGGTTGATGTCCTGGCACCAAGATGTCAGGGCTCTGACCTCCTCTCTGTAGACCTTCTCCTCGTGGCCGGGGATCAGGCCCATGATGGTGGTGTCATCAGCAGACTGGTGGTGTTGGAGCTGTGGGGGGGGGCACGCAGTCATGTGTGAACAGGGGAGGACAGGAGAGGACTGAGGACCACCGGTGTTGAGAGTCAGGGTGGAGGATGTGGTTCTGCCGCTCCGCACCCGCCTGTGGTCTGCCCGTCAGGAGGTTCAGGATCCAATCACAGAGGGCGATGTTGAGCCCCAGGTCTCTGAGCCTGGTGACGAGCTTCAGGGGCTCGATGGTGTTGAAGCTGAACTGAAGTCGATGAACAGAATCCTCACATATGAGTCCCTCTGGTCCAGGTGGGAGGGGGCAGTGTGGGGGGGGGGGGGGGGGGGGGAGGGAGAGGGCATCTGCAGTCGACCTATTTGACCTGTAGGCAAACTGAAGAGGGTCCAGAGAGTCAGGGAGGGAGGAGCTGATGAAGAGAGGGAGGAGGTGATGAAGGGAGGGAGGAGGTGATGAATGGAGGGAGGAGGTGATGGAGGGAGGGAGGAGGTGATGAATGGAGGGAGGAGGTGATGGAGGGAGGGAGGAGGTGATGAATGGAGGGAGGAGGTGATGAATGGAGGGAGGAGGTGATGGAGGGAGGGAGGAGGTGATGAATGGAGGGAGGAGGTGATGGAGGGAGGGAGGAGGTGATGAAGGGAGGGAGGAGGTGATGAATGGAGGGAGGAGGTGATGAAGGGAGGGAGGAGGTGATGAATGGAGGGAGGAGGTGATGGAGGGAGGAGGTGATGAATGGAGGGAGGAGGTGATGGAGGGAGGAGGTGATGAAGGGAGGGAGGAGGTGATGAATGGAGGGAGGAGGTGATGAAGGGAGGGAGGAGGTGATGAAGGGAGGGAGGAGGTGATGAATGGAGGGAGGAGGTGATGAAGGGAGGGAGGAGGTGATGAATGGAGGGAGGAGGTGATGGAGGGAGGGAGGAGGTGATGAAGGGAGGGAGGAGGTGATGAATGGAGGGAGGAGGTGATGGAGGGAGGGAGGAGGTGATGAAGGGAGGGAGGAGGTGATGAATGGAGGGAGGAGGTGATGGAGGGAGGGAGGAGGTGATGAAGGGAGGGAGGAGGTGATGAAGGGAGGGAGGAGGTGATGGATGGAGGGAGGAGGTGATGAAGGGAGGGAGGAGGTGATGAATGGAGGGAGGAGGTGATGGAGGGAGGAGGTGATGAATGGAGGGAGGAGGTGATGGAGGGAGGAGGTGATGAAGGGAGGGAGGAGGTGATGGAGGGAGGAGGTGATGAAGGGAGGGAGGAGGTGATAAATGGAGGGAGGAGGTGATGAAGGGAGGGAGGAGGTGATGGAGGGAGGAGGTGATGAATGGAGGGAGGAGGTGATGGAGGGAGGAGGTGATGAAGGGAGGGAGGAGGTGATGAATGGAGGGAGGAGGTGATGAAGGGAGGGAGGAGGTGATGAAGGGAGGGAGGAGGTGATGAATGGAGGGAGGAGGTGATGAAGGGAGGGAGGAGGTGATGAAGGGAGGGAGGAGGTGATGAATGGAGGGAGGAGGTGATGGAGGGAGGGAGGAGGTGATGAAGGGAGGGAGGAGGTGATGAATGGAGGGAGGAGGTGATGGAGGGAGGGAGGAGGTGATGAAGGGAGGGAGGAGGTGATGAAGGGAGGGAGGAGGTGATGGATGGAGGGAGGAGGTGATGAAGGGAGGGAGGAGGTGATGGAGGGAGGAGGTGATGAAGGGAGGGAGGAGGTGATGGATGGAGGGAGGAGGTGATGAAGGGAGGGAGGAGGTGATGGAGGGAGGAGGTGATGAAGGGAGGGAGGAGGTGATGGATGGAGGGAGGAGGTGATGAAGGGAGGGAGGAGGTGATGGAGGGAGGAGGTGATGAATGGAGGAAGGAGGTGATGAATGGAGGGAGGAGGTGATGGAGGGAGGGAGGAGGTGATGGAGGGAGGGAGGAGGTGATGAAGGGAGGGAGGAGGTGATGGAGGGAGGAGGTGATGAATGGAGGAAGGAGGTGATGAATGGAGGGAGGAGGTGATGGAGGGAGGGAGGAGGTGATGGAGGGAGGGAGGAGGTGATGAAGGGGGGGAGGTGGTGATGGAGGGAGGAGGTGATGAATGGAGGAAGGAGGTGATGAAATGGAGGGAGGAGGTGATGGAGGGAGGGAGGAGGTGATGGAGGGAGGGAGGAGGTGATGACTGGTTGGACCAGCCCCTCAAAGCTTCATGATGATGGAGGTGCTACTGGGCGGTAGTCCTTCAGTCAGAGGGTCCTCCTCTCTGCCCCCTCACTCTCCACCTCCTCCTCACTTCCTCCTCTCTGCCCCCTCACTCTCCACCTCCTCCTCACCTCCTCCTCTCTGCCCCCTCACTCTCCACCTCCTCCTCACCTCCTCCTCTCTGCCCCCTCACTCTCCACCTTCTCCTCTCTGCCCCCTCACTCTCCACCTCCTCCTCCCCTCCTCCAAACTCCCCCTGAACTAAAGGATGAAGGTGTCGACAACTTGAGGATTGATCATGACACGTTATGTTCAAGTTCCCCAGAGGATGAACCCTCCACATTATCACAAGCATATTCCTACATCTCCTTTTAAGGTGTGAGGCTCCAGGTGACGGTCTACCCACTGGACCACCGTGTCGGCCTGTGTCATCCCCATCAGGAGGTTCTGATATCACGGCTCAGTTTACACATCTGGACCCGATGGGATCGAAAACTAAAAACCAAACACTGGAGAAGTTTCCTCTTTTGAGTCACAACCTCGTAACCTTCCGCCTTAGTCTCTGAAAAGAGGAAATACAGCTGAGTCATGGTTCAGCTGCGGCACAAGAGTCAAGAAAGCAAAATAAATAAACACACAAATCCAACGTGAGAAGAAACTCAGGAACAATCATTTAAAACTATAATTTAATAGTTTGAACAACAATGTGCCATTTTTTAGGCCATTGCCAGAAAATTATCCCAAAGATGTAAGAAAAAAAATGCCATGCATGACCAACGCTGAGGAGTTTAATACAAAGTCCTGTTTCTACTGAGCAGAGAGTGACACGAGGCGTGTGTGTGTGTGTGTGTGTGTGTGTATGTCGTTCAGAACGGGCCGAGCTCACTTTATTAAAACAACTCGTGGTTCAGTTGAATGATGTCATCTCGACACTGGCAGCCATCGTAGAAGTTCAGCAAAGATTAATGTCGAATAAAATAAAATAAACAAAACAATATTTGACACTTGAAACGTGAATTTAGCCGAAGGGGGATGTTGTGTTTATTTACAGTTTGAGGTCTCGCTCTTCATTGTGTAGTTTTGGTATTAAAGTGTGTGTCTTTGTGTTTTTGTGCAGGTGACAGTTGTTTGAACTCTGGATCATAACTGTGGCTGAGCTGCTGCAGCTCGTAGTGAGTCTCAAACACACAACTTCACATGCTCTTTGCTTTCCTCTGCTCTGCTTTGATTTGGATTTCCAGATCGTTTATGGCCATCAGACCATCGTGTGTGGACAGGGCGGGGTTTCACCACAACATGCCGGAACGCTATTGGCTGCAGAGGAGTGAGTAAAACACGGTTGTGTGTATTTGTGTGAATGTGTGTGCTTTGTCCAGCTCCACACACAGATCGTGTGTGGTGACGATGGTTGTCCTGAGCGTTAATGTCAACCCGAGCTACTGTCCATCATGAACATGTTCAGATTCTATTTATTTGAAGTTTATTAAATATTAGGAAAATGTAAATATACATAATTCACATCTCAGGACTTTGTACCGATGATAGAAATGTACGGACCACTTCTTTTAACGCCGAGCGTCATCTGCCTAATAGACGATCTCAACAGTAGCTGTAGTTGACCACTGGGGGCGCTGACGGGTTTTCTGAGCCGGATTCATAACAGTTCTGATGACTAATCCTAGATAATAAATCCTTGTTGGCTGTCTGATTTGAAAATGATTTTCAGAGTCACGTTGTTAAAGAGGAAGAGGATCCAGCCTGCAGAGGGCGCAATATCCTGGGTTCTGTCCTCAAGGGACAAGAAGTGTTTATAGATAAATATATTGATGGTAACAAAGGTGAGAAGCATATCTGGTCCAGTCGGTGTAGCATATTGTGCATTTCTCAGTACTATTCATTAACATTTACATGTGGTATGAATACATATTTAATATACATCTCAGAAGCAGATATCTTTTTTTAAAAACGTGCTTATAGCTGCTGTTTATGTAAAATGAATGCAGCCTTGTGTGAGCAAGTTTACATAAGCCTGGTTTGTATCATAAATATTTACAAGAAATTAAGTTGAAATAGATTAAATTGCAACACATTGTTTTCAGTGGTATATTGCTTGTGTGTATGTGCATCATAAATAAATATCCTTGATGTTGGAGAATGATTACATGCCAGCTCCAACTTATTCAAAAGTCATATCACATTTTGTTCCGGTAACACCACATTGAATTTGCAAATGGTGGAAGCTTAAGATCCCTCCATGTTACTTCTTACTAGATGTTTATTAAGTTGTGTGTCCTCGTAGATGTTTATTAAGTTGTGTGTCCTCGTAGATGTTTATTAAGTTGTGTGTCCTCGTAGATGTTTATTAAGTTGTGTGTGTGTCCTCGTAGGAAGAAGAGTGTCCTCTACCAGCCCAGTGAACCAGGGGTTTGTCTTGGAGGACCGGGGGGGGGGGGGGGGGGGTCCTGTCAGTGGAACACTGCCGGTCAAGGATCTACTCAGAGAAACAGAACATTTCTCTTCAATGTAGAACCAACTCTGGTGCTAAAGCTGCTCTCAGGTCAGTTTGTGTCCATCAACTTCCTCTTGAGGTTTTACTGGGAGCCTGTTCATCAGTGAGTCATCCAGGTGAACCAGTCTGTGTTGGAGCTCATCCTCCTGGGCAAGCCACACCCCCATCTTATCCTCCCATCTTATCCTACCCCACTTGTACATCTTCTTCCACTTTTCACAGGTAAGTTCAGATGTTAAATGTATGAAACTCATTTTATAATTTTGTGACTGCAACAACCAAAGTGCCCGATTTGGCCGGGGGTTTATTAATAAAAAGAATAGAACTTTGTGAATGCCTGTTCTCCTGTAAATTGTGGGGAAAGCAGGGAGGGGGGGGGGGATCCTTGTATGATGCTCATGTAGCAGATATTAAAAGTAATATTGTATTCCACCAAAAATCCCTCTGCTTTTGTTTACCATAGATTTTTTGTATTGAGTGTTTGATATGTGTTTGGCGCCCTCTATTGGTATTGATCTGAATTCTGTTGTGTTGATACAGTGCTACAAAGAAGTTCTGGAAAACTTCATTTAATTTTGTAATGTCAAACTCAATAGTGACCGGTTACAGCTCCTAGTGTCGGTGGGTCTTGAAAAATATATAAAGGGTCTTGAAAAGGTCTTGAAAAGTATTGAATTTAATCTGAGGATTTCTGAATGAACCCTGTTGTTAAACATTGAATTGGTTTTCAGGTTGATAGTGAAACTGACTGGGAACTATTTCCTGATAAAGTACAGCAGCGTACTCATCCACACGTTAGTAAATGGTTAATAATAGTTCCGGTGAATAATTTTATCTGAATACAGAAAGTTTGGGAGCAATGCTTACAGTCCCCCCCCCCCCCCCCCCCTCACCACTGTACAAGCTGGATGGTTAAAACTGTAAAGAATGAGGATCTGATTCAAACAGATGTTTTAAAGCTGGATGAAGGATCTGAAGAGGAAACGTATTGTTCGTGTGCAGCAGCTCATCACGTCAGGCTCCTCATCCACCTCTTCCTCGTGATACAGCTGAACACCTGATTGGACGAGCTCCTCAATGACGAGCGTCTCCTCAGACACCAAACTAAAAAGTGAAGCTCCTGCTCCTCCCTGAGGAGGAACCTCCTGATTCATGACGACGTCTTCCTCGCCCTCTTCTTCTCTGTTTTGGTTTGTTCCTTCTCCAGATATTTCTGAACCAGGAAACAGCAGAAAGCGTTCATCACACATGTGACTAACCCAGGGACGTGTCAAAGAGATGTGGGCGGAGTCTCACCTGCAGCTTGTCGTAGTGTGCCGGGCTGCTGCAGTGCGTTTTCTTCGCCATGTCCTCGTTGGAGTAGAACAGGAAACAGACTCGACAGTAGAATCCTGTTTTCACGTGTTCAACACCTGCAGACAAACAGAGACGTGAGTTCCTGCTGTCACAGAGCCATGTTCCACACTCTCCTCTTTACTCACCGATGGGGGTGTCGGGGTCATGGGGGGGGAGCGGCAGAGACGCCACGCTGGGTTTGTTTTCAGCAGGTGGGGGGGGCTCAGTGTGTCTGTCCTGCCTCGTCTCCGTCTGGTCCACCTGCTCATCCTGTTGGACGTCCTGCAGCTGGGGACAGGGGAGAGGTTGTGATTTCATATCAAGACCATGACATCACCACATTGTATGGGGGGGGGGGGGGGCTCTACAAGTGTCCTTGGTTGTTTTGAATATTATTTGGAGCAGGTTAGCATTAAGCTTGTTAGCATTAAGCTAACATTCTGCTGGGCCTCAATAGTTCCCTTTTAATCAAAGCTTCGAACGTGTTTATATTTGATTTGTGAAGTGTTATATTAGTAAATCGATGTTTAATGTGAGAGTAAACTGAGGTTTGAGTAAACGAGTGCAGACACAGTGATCGATTCTCTGACTCACGTCTTCCTCACTCTTGAGTTTCTGATCAGAAACATCAGGATTCGTGTCGTCACTGCTCTGCATCTCATCCTGCTTCACCTCCTTCTCCTGCTTCACCTCCTTCTCCTCCCCCTCCACCTTCTCCTCTTCTTCCTCCTCCCATTTCTCTCCATCCTCTGGCTTCTCCTCCTCCCTGGCTTTCTTGGTTGGAGGCTCTTCAGGATGTTTGGAGGACGTTGTGGTCAAACTGCTGTTGTCTCTCTTTGTTGTGCTCAGACATCGATGTCTAGAAACCCAAAGAACAAACAGGTTCAAGTGGAGCTGTGGATAAACGTGTGTGTGTGTGTGTGTGTGTGTGTGTGTGTGTGTGTGTGTGTGTGTTGAACTCACCCGTGTTTCAGCTGCCTGTACTTCCTGCTGACGTAGACCGTCAGACGCTTCCCTTGGAGCTTTGGGGGATTGACTTTACAATCTTCTGCCATTTTCTCTGCGTCTTCTGCGTTTTCCATCTCAACGAAACACTGAGGACAAAGACATCAGACAGAAACTGTTTGTCCTGTTGTTCCCTGTTTCCTACTCATGAGGTTCCTCCTCAGCTCAGGTGTCCTACCTCTCTCTTGATCCTGTTGAGAAAATACTTCCTGACGACCCCGAACGGCTCAGCCAGTTTCAGGACGGCCTCGTCGTTGTATTTGCCGCTGGGGATCTGACCGATGTACACAACCCGGCTGGAGCCGCACTGAACAACACAACACAAACAAGCTCCTCAGGCTGCGCTCACACCGACCTGCAGAGGTCACTGTGACCACTCAGGGGAGGAAGAAGAAGAAAAGAAGAGGAGCTCACCTGGATGGTGGGGTAGGTCATGGAGTGGCTGATCCTGACGGGTCGCCCGCACACCGTGGCCGTGACGTTGCTGTTGTAGAACTTGGCCATGGCCCGAGCTTCCTCTTCCATCTCGAACTGAAGGTAGGCCTGAGACAAACACACGTGCCATCAACACCTCCACCGACCAGTCAGGGTTCGGTTTGCTTCCACGTGTCTCACTTAAAGCAAATCACTTCCTGTGGTATGTTAACGAGGTCAGAGTGACCTTTGACCTTTAACCTGTAAATGCTCCAGGTACCTCGAGTCTTAAGTCCAGAACCAGGTGTTTGACCACTTTGCCAAAAGGTTTTGCGAGAGCCAGCAGCTCGTTGAGGAAGTTGAACCCTCGTCTGAAACCCCAGATGTTCACGACCCTCATCCCCTGAGAGAAGACAACAACCTGTCAACAAAGTGCCCCCCCCACTGAGCACACGCCTACATCAGACGCCGTCTACAAACCAATCAGAGTGGAGTATAGGTAGACTCCGCCCACGTAGGTGATGACAACACTGATCGACAAACCATCCCATGTAAATAATGTGACTGGTACTTACCCCCCCCCTTGTGTTGTCTGCAGAGAAGAAGACACAAAACTCATTAAAACACACGGAGCCATCTCCAGGTGAAGTGTGACCTCAGTGGAGCGTCCCTACCGGTGGTGTCCGAGTCTCTGAGCTCTTCGTCCTCGTCTTCTGCGACTTCGTCCAGCGTCACAAAGTCCTCCATGTTCTCCATGAAGTCCTGATCGAGCTGCGGGAACAGGCTCAAAGTTTTTAACTTGATCTCAGCTGCTGTGAATCAAACGTGTCAAATCCTTCTGAGATGGAACCTCGTCAGCAGGCTCCTCCTCCAGCGCCTCTGGACGCTCTCCGGGTTCCGGCACCGCTTCTTTCTTGTTCTCGTGTTCCTCGGTGGGATCTTGGGTTTCAGTTGGTTCCGGTGCTCCGTCTGACTCCGCCCCCTGCTTGGCTTCACCTTCTGCCCCGCCCACAGGCTCAGGTGTGTGCTCAGTGACATCATCAGTGACATCATCAGGGACCTGCCGACGTCACACACTTTAATTTTCAGAAACAACTTCCCTGTTAATCCTCCATGTTTGTTTCTGCTCAGCATCTCCTCACCTCCCGAACACCTCCTGAAGACTCCTCCCCTGTCTCCGCCTTCTCGTCTCCATCGCTTACAGGCTCCTCCCCCTCAATCACTCCAGACACCCCCTCCTCCCCCTCAGCAGGTTTCTCCTCAGCCTTGGCTCTGTTCTCCTCCTGCTCCTTCTTCTCCTCCTCTCTGGTCCTGGCATTGGTCGAGGACGTTCTGGAGTTGGAGGAGGTCCTTGATCCAGAGGAGGCGTTCCTCTGGCCCCGCCCCTCTCCGGCAGACCCCGCCTGTCGGCGGTTTACACTGACACACAAATGAGTGAGTTCATACAACAGCTCTACATTCTGTGTGTGGGCGTGAAGCTGTGGACTCACTTCAGTGTTTTGTACTTGGCGCAGATGTTGAGGCGAATGGGTCGACCCTTGATGGTGAGCGGGTTCACGCTGTAATACTTCACCAGCATCTCTGCGTCCTGCGGCGTCCCCAGCTGGACAAACGCCTGAACACACACATCATCTGATCAGATAAACTGTTATTGTCCCATTGGGAAATATCTCAGTCTCAGTACAGCAGCCGCAGAACTTACATATTACAACGACAACAACAAACAGTACACAAGAGTCAGAATAAAACACTGAAGAATAGTGAATTGAATAATGTACTCGGCCTAAAACACTTCAAATGATAAAATAAGAAAAGGATATAGCCAGATGAGAATCAGAAACTTGCATTAAAAGTTACAAAGCAGGTGTGAAACGTGAGATGCATGACGAGAGCAGAACGACAGCTGGAGGCGGAGCTTCGAGGCTCTGATGTCTGCTGATGGAACAGGTGACAGGTCGTTAAGGATCCTGAGAGCAGGTCGGACCACACCCACATTCTGCAGCTTCTCACCTCTTAGCAAATTAATAAATAATCACTTTCCACCGGAGAGCAGCCGCTGGATGAAAGTGAGTCTGATGTGTGAGTGTGAACAAGAGTTTCCTCTTCTCTCCCTGAGCGTCTGTTGAGTGGGTTCCATCTCCTGAGAGAACAACTGACTGAGAGTCACAGACACAACCAGCTGCAGCTGAAGAGTGAAAACACTCTGGAGTTATTAAAAAACTGGGTTTATCTCCAATAATCAGCAGGAAAGTTTGAAATATGAATAAATGTCAGGGTTGAGGATCATAGAACCGGCTGCTGATCTCATCCTGTAGCAGAGGGAGTGGGGGCGGAGTCCCGGGCCTGGTTAACTCCAGCCCACTCCGAGACAGACACACACAGACAAACAGAGACAGACAGACACACACACAAACACAGACACACACACAGACAAACACAGACACACAGACAGACACACACAGACAGACACACACACAGACACACAAAGACAAACACAGACACACACAGACAGACAGAGACAGACACACACACAGACAAACACAGACACACACAGACAAAGGCACAGACACACACAGACACACACAGACACACACAGACACAGGCACAGGCACAGACAGACAGACACAGACAGACACACACAGACACACAAAGACAGACACAGACACACACAGACACAGGCACAGACACACACAGACACACACAGACACACACAGACACAGACAGACACACACAGACACACACAGACACACAAAGACAGACACAGACAGACACAGACACACACACAGACACAGGCACAGACAGACGCACACACAGACAGACACAGACACACACAGACAGACACACAGACAGACACACACAGACACACAAAGACAGACACAGACACACAAAGACAGACACACACAGACACACACAGACACACACAGACACAGACAGACACAGACAGACAGAGACAGACACACACACACACACAGACAAACACAGACACACACAGACAAAGGCACAGACACACACAGACACACACAGACACACACAGACACAGGCACAGGCACAGACAGACGCACACACAGACAGACACAGACAGACACACACAGACACACAAAGACAGACACAGACACACACAGACACACACAGACACAGGCACAGACACACAAAGACAGACACAGACAGACACAGACACAGACACACACAGACACACACAGACACAGACAGACACAGACAGACACACACAGACAGACACAGACAGACACACACAGACACACACACAGACACAGGCACAGGCACAGACAGACACAGACACAGACAGACACAGACCCACACAGACAGACACACACAGACAGACACAGACACAGGCACACACAGACAGACACACACAGACACACAAAGACAGACACAGACAGACACACACAGACAGACACAGACACAGGCACACACAGACAGACACACACAGACACACAAAGACAGACACAGACACACAAAGACAGACACAGACAGACGCACACACAGACAGACACACACACAGACACACACACACACACACACACACACACACACACAGACAGAGCAGTCTGCTGTGAGGGACAGGAACACGTCTCCTCTTTACCTGGTCTGTTAAAAACAGGTGTTTCTCCACGATGCCGAAGCGTCCAGCGATGGTCAGCAGCTCCTTCTTCTTCTCTTCCTCTCTGGGCAGGTTGGAGAAGAAAACCACCTGGCTGCCGTGACCTTTGACCTCCCTGATGGGCATGTCCATCAACGTGTCCGACGACTGACCTTCCTTCTGCCGGTTGAATACAGAACTGTGAGTGTTTGAGTCTGAGGGACATGCCATGTTGCATCATAACCCTAATGTTACCTCGATGACCATGAGCCTCCTGGACAGGTAGAAGGTCAGGGGTTTCCCGTAGAGAGCTGCCGGGTGCTGATCATAGTAGTTCACCATGTCCTGAGCCTCCTCGTGGCTGTTCATCTCTAAGAACGCCTGATGGAGACAGAGAGGCCATCAATCAAGTGCTGCTTCAGTTTCAGTCCCTCCAGATGTTCCCGACATATAACATTCACAATAGTATGTGCTCCCCCCCCCCGTGACCTTTGACCTCAAAATATTATCACTTCATCTTTGAGTCAAGTGAACGTTTTCACCTTAAAACCCCTCGAGGAGTTGAGACGTCACGTTCACAAGAATGTGACGGACGTACCGACAAAGACAGAAAACCTGAACGCCTCGGACTGGTGCTGGAGACATAAGGAGCAGTGAGAATGGGACTGAAGCAGATGTGGACATGTGTCTCCTGACCTTGTTGTTGAGGACCAGATGCTCCCTCAGGCAGCCGAACGGCTCGGTGAAGGCAAACAGAGTCTTGTTGCTCAGAGGCTTCCTGGCGTATTTCACCACCACCACTCGGCTCCTCAGCTGAGGACAAACAACTTCAACGTCAACTTTGAGCTTCAACCAGCAAATACACAAACACATAGGATCTATTGTGGTTCAGGACAGAAAACACTGTGTGAGTCCTCGTCAACACATTGGATTGTGATCACCAGGATCAGTGACACTGACCTTGTTCTGTCCCAGCTGGTTCTTTCCTGACAAACCAGATCCTCCTGCTCCTGACACACAAACAAACACTGAGTCAGCTTCACTTACACTTCATGGGAAAGACTTGAGGAGGAGGAGGAGGACCATGTCAATGTCCTCAGTGTCTTACCCCAGCTGGAGGACGTCCCTCCTGCTGCCCGAGCTGAAGACATGGGGGCAGGTCCCAGTAGTCCGGCTGACAGGTTCGGGGTCTCCAGAGAACCCCCCCTGGATGAAAGAGTTGCTGTGTTACTAAACATCTGTCTGTTTGTGTGTGTGTCTGTGTGTGTGTGTGTGTGCATGTGTGTGTGTCTGTCTCACCCTCTGCCTGACGACATGGCAGGGTCCCACTCTGGATACCTGAATACAACATTGAGTTTAACAACAAAACATCTGCACAATCATTAATCATTTTCACACACTGTCAGTGACTCACATGTCCAGAAGCACACGTCTGTTCTCAGCATGTCGCAGTCCGTTAACATGCTGGTTCCACTCCTACACACACAGACGCACACAAACAGACAAACACAGACAGACAAACACATTAAGACACACACACACACTGTTAGTTAAAGGAGCAGTTCACCCTCATATTAAAGCGTTTTAAGCATATTCTCCTCAAAGTGTTGTGTGAACATTAGAGCATGAAAACATTTTATCACTAACTTATTCATCTGAACATGAAGTGAAATGTCTCCTTCCACATCACAAGTTCATTTATTGAACTTCGAGTGGGTAGAAAGTTAATTTGTTCAAAGGATCGATTTTGTGCAGTTTTTAACTGCTGATCAAATTCTATTTTACTGCAGTTTCAGAGAAATCGGTGTTGAAACATCTAACGTCTTTGTTTCTGTTAAATAATAAATCATAAATCGTCCTCAGGTCTTTAATCTTCAGCAGCAGCTGATACTGTAGACCAGTCATTCTCACAGTGTGGGCCCCCTGGTGGGCCGTGAAGCCACAGAAAATGCATAAATAAAAAAGTGTCAGATTTGTAAGTAAGCAATAAATTACCACAAAACTTTTATGGTTGATTAAAACAAATGTTTATCATCACAGTTAATGAAACAGCCGTGAGATTTCAATTCCACGTTGTTTTTATTTTATCTGACCTAAATAACAGCTGTTGTATTTGCTGACCATCACATTAACACCTGAACGCATCATGAGCTGGGTTGGATGCTAACGAGACCCTGGAACATGTACAGTGAGACGCCGCCATTTAAAAACTAAACACACGATATTTATCCACGCTTCAAGAATCTCTAAAAACAGGCGGAGAGCATCAGCCCTCTCATCGGGGGGGCTACAGGGTCTCAGGCTGGAGGAAATCCTGTATTAATGTTTATGGACATGTATCTCCCTGATATTATTGTTGTGCTCTGTTATACAAACAGCAAGAAGATATGTTTAACAATCCACTATTTGCACTTCATGTGTTTTTTACATTTGTGGTTTTGCAAATTGTTTTGCTTCAATGTGGATGTTATTGGATTTGCACTGCATAGGTCCAGGTTCATATACAATTATTTTGCTTATAAAATAAGTAAATATGTATGTATAGTTGATTCTAGTCCTGTGTGTGGATCATATAGATGTGATTAAAGGTGTGGGTGGGCCGAGCCGTCTTAAGTTTGGGAACGTCTGTTGCTGATTGGTCCACGACGTTCTGTCTGGGCTACTTTTATTCTCCTGGAGGTAAAAAATGTGTTTGAAGAATAACAGTGAATTTTATTGTGAAGTTTTCTGTGTAACTTCCTGCTTTGTACATCCAGAATGTGAACACACAAACTGGATGATGTTGGTTAGAGGTGAAAGGTCACGACTGAGTCGGGTCGAGAGCTTCAGGTGTCAGATCAACACGATGAAGAATCAGTACATGAGGTAAAGAGACACAACACCACGTCCCGTCCCTGGAGGACTGATTAGCATCTGCCACTGACTGACGTGGACACAAGACTTTCACAGAAACATTCAAAGTTAGTCCGAGAAGAAAGAGGAAGGAGTCTGGACGGTACTCACCATGGTGGAATGAACGTCAAAGTCACAAAGAGAGCACACATGGGGGAACATGGGGGGCACCACTCCCAAGAAGTCTTGGACTTTTCCGTTGGACGGGGAGCCCATCCTCCTCTGCATAAAGACGGGTTCAGACGGCGGCGGCCCCATGCCAAGTCCACCGTAGGAATCGTGGTGGGAAAGCTCAGAATAAGGCCTCTCTCTGCTTGCACCCCCACTGCTGTAATTCAAGCCGTAGCCCCGGCCGGAGACGTCCTGCATGGGACTGTACCCAAAGTCTGCAGAGGGCTGTGCCCGGGCCGAACCCCCACCTAGAGACGGACTGCCGATCCTCCCCATGTGCACCTTGTCCCAGCTGTCCCTGCCTCCTCGATACACAGAGTCAGAGGACATGGAGGACGCCCCTCGCCGCTCTCCAACATCCCCTTTGCGGCTCTTGAGCTGCATGAGGATGTGCGGCAGGGACTCCACGCTTATCTCTTCTTCTGGGATTTCAGCCAGAGCGTCCAGGTCTGATGGCGACAGCCCCAAACTGGCAAACAGCTTCATGGTGCTGCCAAGATTGCTGCCCCCGCCTCGCCGGGGCATCTGAGCACTGCCGTCCTGGCCCTCCGCGCCACCGCCGCCCCCCCCCCACACCTGAGGACATGCCCCCCATCTGACGGCTGGATCGCTGTTCGTTCATGCTGAAGTTCAAGGTCTCTGCAGCGGCCAGGAGCCCCCGGCCCACGGCGAAGTGCTTCTGACCCCCGTCCAGCAGCGACTTCTGAGACATGACGGCACAAAGTGGAGCTGCCGCCTCGGCAGGTGAGTCAAGAGAAAGAAGGAAGCTGAACAGAGTCTATTCTTCAAGGACAGGTGAAGTGAGACTTGATCAAAGTGACGGGGAACTCCTCTTCCTCTCTGATTTCTGCTGAAACACAATGAGGTAGAGACATTCTTCAGAAGCTGCTCGGCTGTGAGAACCGGAGCCAGCGGACGCCGCTGAGCCACAAGGCGTGGAAGACAAGGACTGGGATTCAGAGACAGTCCCCTGAGTGGAGGTCAGCTGCTACAACTGGGACAGGAACATTACAGGAGACAGTAAAGATGTAAAGATGCAAAGGAAGAGGAAGAGAATGAACTGATGTAGACAGAGAGAAGGAAACATCCTCAGGAAACAGAGAAACTCTGGATATCAAACATCAGAGATGGGGTTAGTCTGATAAACCTTTATATGAATCACTGACTGTTAATGTCTGACAGGAACTTTCATAAAGACGTGAAGGAGGACCCTGTGACCCCCCCCCCCCCCCCCTCCCTGCATCCCCAGTCCTGCTCACATTAATAACTACAAATCATTTCCTACAGTTACAGTCTGTGAACAAACATGTTCTGTGTCTGAAAGAATCCTCGTACCTTCAGGGTTTAGAGTTACTGGATGAAGGGATCTGAACCGACATCCTTTCACCTTCTCACAAAGAACCCACCGGGTTTGTGCGGCTCGATGCCAAAATTTAACACTTATCAATGTTTACATCAAAGTTAATGTCAGTGTTTAGCAGTCGGTATGAGAGGAACTGCTCTGGTCATCTGCTCCTTCACACTTTATGTATAAACACTTAAACATGAAGCTACAAACTGGTTCTTCTCATGTTGTGAGTCCTGTTGTTGTGTTGTTGTGTTCAGTTCCATCAGCATGTGTGTGTCTCCTGGGAGAGGATCCTCACACGGGACTGAGCTTTACTCACTGATCACTACGTTTCTGGAGTTTGACTCTTTAAGAACAGAGGAAGTTGCTCCTTGTTAACATCTATGAGAGAAACTGGGAATGTGAGACAAACTGGGAATGTGAGACAAACTGGGAATGTGAGACAAACTGGGAATGTGAGACTCTACTCACAACTTGTGAGCGACGTGTTGCAGATCTGCAGTAAAACCTTGTGGTGCAGTTCGCAGCTGGTGTTTTTAAAGAGCTGCAGAAACCCTGCAGGAGTTAGCAGCAGAGCTAACGGTGCTAACGTTGCTAAGGGAGCTAACGGTGCTAATGGTGCTAACAGTGCTAATGGTGCTAACGGATCCTGGTGTCGTCCTTGGATCTGCTTCCATCTGGAGGCTGAGCCCAACGTCAGAGCGTAGCATGCTGCTAGCATTAGCCTGCTCCACATGCTAATGCTAACCAGCCACTAACGCGGTTTACACATCCGGCCGGAGACTTCCTGGAGCTCAACGTGTAAACAAACCTGTCTCCACATATTCATCATGTTTGTGTCCATATAAAATATTTAAGATGAAAACACTCACGTTAGTTGTTGCTCGTGCGTCGCTCCGTTAGCTGCAGCTAAAGCTAAAGCTGCTAACACACGCGAGAGCTGCGGACGTATCGCGAGAATCCCCCAGTGCGCGTCTGTTTCCGGTGACTATGGCGATTTACGAATTAAACTATTAAATAAAATAAACGGTTAATAATCACAGAATAATAACTAAATTATTACTGAATTATTATTGAATATTTTAGATTGTTTGCAGATTCAGATTAATGACATGAACAACAATATACACATTTGAACACATTAGTCCCATTCAATATGATTAACATTGCACTGGACTGGGATATTATATAAATATATATATATATTATACAGATGATGTTAGAATGTTCAATAAATAGATAGATTTAATTATATCAAACAAAACATAAATTAAATATTAATCTAAGGAAAACGCACCATTGTCAAATGTTATAAAATGTTGTCAAAAACAAAAGAAGTTATTCTTTTGTTTAAGAATTAAGATTCATAAAAGTGACGTGGAAAATAATAATTACAAAGCAAAGTCAAATTACCGTTGTCCAGCAGGTGGCGCCTGTGTCCGTGTTTGACTGTGATCGTTTCAGTCGTGTGTCAGGTTTCTGTCACTTTTTCATTTATTATCAGATGATTCACTCATGAAATCATGAGCTCATGAGTGAATCAACTGATATTAATATTTATCCCCTTTCACACAAAAATACATCAGACTTCATCTTAAGATGAAACTTATTGATCCCACACTGAGGAAATTCACTTGTTACAGCAGAGTCAGAATGAGGTGAACCTACAGTGTACTTTATATGGTAAAACTATAATAAGATATATATGCAGCTGTAAATAAGGATAATAAGATACTAGAAGTTGAGACAAGATGAGAGGTTGTGGAGGAAGAAGGTCTCTATCATTTCATCTGAGTCACTGAAACACATTTCAACTTTTCTCTAAACAGGAAACACAAAAATAAACATTCAAGCTTCTCTCACCAAACCTTTGACTTGTCATGAAAAATCGAACAATTGATTCAAAACTATTTCATGTTTACACAAATCAAAAAACACAAAGCAGCTAATGCAGACACACACTCAGTAATCATTACACAAAGTAAATACAAAACACTGCAGTCTGAAAAACCTGTGTACTGAGAGATCCCTAGAAGATGATATTGTTGTATATGTGAACATTCCTGCACGTATAATAACTTCTATGAAAAGATGAAAACCTGCAGTAAGTCCTTCCTTCATTCTGTGGCTCAGACATGAGACACATGTCAAACATGGCTTCTGTCATTTCAGGTAGTTCTTAGTGTTTCTGATCAGTTTAGTTTTAATTAGTTATTTGATGATATAAAAACAGGTTGAGACGTCATGATTGACAGCTGAGACTGACTCCTGATTGGTCGAGAGTGTGTACGGGCGGGACCTCGATCCCTGCTACACAAACGGACTTCATGACATCATCGCCACAACATACTATATATATTAACCTAGAGCTCAACCTCAACCTAACCCTGAATACATGTATACAAACCTATTTGTATATAATATATAGTATATCTAGAGTGAAACCAGATGAGGAACACAGATGTGTTGTTGCTGTGATTGGACGCGAGGACTCATGATTTTTACAGTTTTATTAAGAACACTGAAAGTGTTTCCCTCGGCGTTCCTCCTTCTCTTCATCTTCACCTTTGTCTCTCTTTTATTTCTTCCTCTTCTTCTCCTCTGAAGAAGAAACTGATCATTCACCAAGTTTCTCTGGTTTGGATCTGAACCGAAGGAAAATTCTAACTTTGTTTCATGTTCTTCATCCTGGAGTGTTTATGTTTAGTTTCTCTGTTTCTCTTTCTGTGAAGAAGAAGAAATAACATACCATCAGACCCCCCCCCCCACACACACACACACTCACACACAGCTTTCATATGTAAATGAAGGAGACATATGCGAGGGAGGTTGAGGGGGGGGGGGGGGTCTCCTTCTTGTATGACAAATCACGTCCTCCGTCCCTCCACCCCCACATAAGCCCCCCCATTCTCCCCCGCCCACCCCCCATCAGCCCCCCCCCCAGACAACAGCTTAATTAGGCTGAAAGAAAAAAGAAAGAAGAAGTTTTCTCAGCTTCTTCTCCTCCGTTCAATCACTTCTTTGTTGGAGCAAATTCAAGTTATTGCTCCCAAACCATATGGCCTCCCTCCCTCCCTCCCTCTCCCTCTCCCTCTCCAACTCCCCCTCTCTCTCACTCTCTATCTCCCTCCCTCTTCTCTCCCTCCCTCCCTCTCTCTCTCCCTCCCTCCCTCTCTCTCTCTCTCTCTCTCTCTCACTCTCTCTCTCCCTCCCTCCCTCCCTCCCTCTCCAACTCTCCCTCTCTCTCACTCTCTATCTCCCTCTCTCTCTCTCTCTCTATCTCCCTTTCACTTAAATTGTCATAAATGTTAAATATTACAAATCTTCATTCACATTAATTATAAACATCATGTTATTAAAGTGTACGACAATGGTTGAACACAACAAAACAACACAGAGCTTCTCCAGAGTTTGTGTTTCACAGCTGAACAAATCAGCAGCAGATCCTCCTCATGGTTCAGGTGAGAGGTGGAGCAGCCGGGGGGGGCAGACACACACAGGAAGTGACCTGTTACCTGCTGCAGAGGTCATGTGATCATGTTTACATCACCTGACACGTCGTCTGCTCTGATCAACACAAACTCTCTTCACATCTTCGTGTGAGTCAACACTTCTTCACCAGAGACATTTGGTGTTTCTTCATGTTTGTGTCCCGGGTTGAGGGGGGGACACTGTTTGAGGACGGACCAGCAAAGTGTGATGATCAGACAAATTAAGAGTTGATCATCATTCCACCTTAAAGTGACCATGTTAATTTAAGGTGGTGCTGAAGTCTAAACCTGCGGTTGTGGTCTTCTTCGTTGGTTGAGTGGACGTCTCATCGGACCAGTGGCGACTCGTGTTTTCTAGTCACGGTGTTGCCATGGCGGTGGCTGGTCGCAGATAAACGCTCGGCCCTTTTCGATGCTAACGGGGAAACGGAGGTAAATTATAGCCCCTGAGCAAACAGCCCAGACAAGTGAATAGGAAGCTGCTGCTCCCAGAATGCAACAGCAGATTGATGGAGGTGGAGGCCGGCGGGTTGAGGCCGCGCGGTGGTGACGGCGGCAGCATTCAAGCGACTGATTCACGGCGACGTTCCATTACATTAAAACCTTCCTGAACAACAAGCCGGCTGTGAGCGCAGGGGAAGATATTCATAAGAGCCGACAGACGGGACAAAGAACTGTATTTGGACACAGAGACGTGACGGAGGAGGACGTCCTGTTTACAGAAGCTTCACTTGTCCAGCAGCAGCCGGGAAAGACAAACTCACAGAGCGTCTGCTGCGTCTCCGACAAACATGTCCACCACTTCAACATCCACAGTGTCCTCCTTCCTAATTCAGACGACTACTGTTTGTAAATGGTCCTTGAATTTAACACGTTTTACTTTTACCATTTACTTCTGCTTTAAAGATGCATTTTAATTTGTCACCATAACATGATGGATACGTGCAGGTGTGTGAGCAGTGTACGTGAGCGGCCATGTGATGTTTGTTTTCAGGCAGGTAAGTGTGGGCGGGGTTTACCTGCTGGGCTCAGTTGGAAAAGGGGAGGGATCTAATATGTGGGTGTGTTTTGTGACCAAACAAATGTGAATAGAAATAGGAAACATTCTGTGGAATATGGAAAGACTAAATAAATGGAACTGGACATTACCAAAACTGTCCTCTAGAGGTCGTGTTCTGATCGTCAACTATTTAATTGCATCTGTGTTGCTGCACAGCTTGTCGTGTGGACCCTCCCTAACACTAACACTAACACTAACACTAACACTAACACTAAACCTAACACTAACACTAACACTAACCCTAACACTAACACTAACCCAAAACTAACACTAACACTAACACTAACACTAACCCTAACCCTAACACTAACACTAACACTAACACTAACACTAACACTAACCCTAACCCTAACACTAACACTAACACTAACACTAACACTAACCCTAACCCTAACACTAATACTAACACTAACACTAACCCTAACACTAAACCTAACACTAACCCAACCTGTTGGACACAATCGAGTCCATCATGGTGAACTCTTTGTGGGATCACCTTCACCAGGTCCAGCAGAGCATCCTGTTACTGCCTCAGGACGACGGAGGTCCGGGCCTCACCCACCTGGTCGGCCGGAGTTGGGTCGTTTCTGTTTGTACCGTCTGTCTTTAGGAAGTTCCTCGTGAAGAAGGTCTCCACCTTGGAGCGAGTCCTTGACGTTCGTGGACCGGACTTGAATAATGCTGCTGCTCTGGCATCTGCTCTCCCGGTCTCGTCCATCAGATCGATTTTAAAACTGTTAAAGGACTGTCCAGACCAGCAGACCCCTGAGGACCGTCAGCTGGTCAGTCAGCCCTTTGGAGGCTCCTCCCAGTTTCCTGTTGACGTGTTGAATGATTGAGCTGAGGGGTTTTGGGTTCGGGACCATCACAATAATGATTCCTAACTCAACAGGGAAATGCATGTCCAGGACTTTGGTGAAGATCCTCAACGAGTCTGAGTTAAATGGCCGAGCAGGGCTTGTGTGGAGGGATCATCTCGAGCTGGGGTCAGAGGTGAGGCCGGCTCCGAGGCTCCATTCAATCCACGGTTGACCTAAAGGGTTGGAGGGTGTTACATGGTGTTGTTGCAGTAAAGTCCTTTGTGTCCGTGTTAAACCAAATGTAGCTGAGAGCGCTCTGCACTGCTTCAGACTGCAGCCTCTTCTTGGCCTCCTGGAGGCGCTGTTCTTCTCGAGACATGTTTTTATCTTAGGGTTTATCTATCAGCAGAAACAGAGAGTCAAGTGTTGGCCGCTCAACTTCCTCCTTGGTCCAGATGTTTACATCAGCAGGAGGAAAGTGGAGCAGTCACTGGACTGTGATGTAAAGAAAACCTGATCAGGCCGATGCAGAGCCGACAACATGAGCTACAGGAAAGTGTCTATCTCTCTCTCTCTCTCTCTCTCTCTCTGTCTGTATCGCTCTGTCCCCTCTCTCTCTCTCTCTCTTTCTCTCTCTGTCTATCTGTCTGTCTGTCTGTCTGTCTGTCTGTCTGTCTGTCTGTCTGTCTGTCTGTCTCTCTCTCTCTCTCTCTCTCTCTCTCTGTCTGTCTGGCTGTCTGTCCTCTCTCACTCTATCTCTCTCTCTCTCTCTCGGTCTGTATCGCTCTGTCTCTGTCTCTCTCTCTCTCTCTGTGTCTGTATCGCTCTGTCCCTCTCTCTCTCTCTCTCTTTCTCTCTCTGTCTATCTGTCTGTCTGTCTGTCTGTCTGTCTGTCTGTCTCTCTCTCTCTCTCTCTCTCTCTCTCTCTCTCTCTCTCTCTCTCGCTCTCTCTCTCTGTCTCTCTCTCTCTGTCTGTCTGGCTGTCTGTCTCTCTCACTCTATCTCTCTCTCTCTCTCTCGGTCTGTATTGCTCTGTTTTGTCTCTGTCGCTCATGACAGAGGAAACGTTAGATGAACCAGCAGTAACGCACCTCGTGGACATGTGGACATGTGGACATGTGGACATGTGGACATGGTCTCAATGTGACGAGGATCTGCAGACTCATCATAAACCTGATTGATTCATTATCGATCTGATTAAAACACGTTTCTTCAAACACCCTCAACTGCCCCCCCCCCGAGATGAGAACAGTGACCCCTGCTGGTTTAATGCTGCTGCATGAATTCCATCTCTCCAGGCAGCTTGTCCACACATACCTTTGGCCAAGTAATGTAAATCTAAATTGCCCCACGCGCCCCCCCCCCCCCCCCCCTCCCCCCACGTGCACGTCAACTCCCAGCCAATATAATCCCAGCTGTAAAGCGTTAGCGTGCACGTGAAGTGCAGCCCGACAAGCTGTTCCATCACTTTGAAGTGACGGAGGTCGTAAAATCAGACGCTGCCTCCAGCTTCTTCTTCACCTTGTGTGCGAGTGTAGCGCCTCCTGGAGGATGATCGTATACTTCTTTCTTTCTTTCTTATTTACGTCTGATTTAATTGAACCTCTGTTTTTTTTGTTGGTTTGTTTGACTCTTTAGATTTGATTCTATTATTCGTTCGTTAGAATTGATGTATTATTTTATTTTCTTGATGCATCAGATTTGTTTCTTGTTGCTATTTTTTCTGGTTTATGCGTTAATAAGTTCAACATTTAAAATAGTTTCATTTGAAATCAATGAATGAATTTCTGATTCTTTCTCTACTGTTCTTGCTTTCTTTCTTCTTTTCTCATTTCCTCCTCCTCGTCCTCCTTCTTTCCTTCTTTCTGAAACATGGAGACCATCATGTGTTGGACTCAGTCTTGCCAAAGCAAGGTACATTTTCTCTCTCTCTCTTTTTAATGTCATCATCTCAGGATGTAGGATTAGCTCTGGTGAAGTCGGGGCCCCACAGAGGCTTGTGCCGGCCGGGCCCCTGTGGCCCGAGGCCCTGCGGCCCTGGGCCACAGATGATTTGTGTGCAGCCTGGGTTTGGTTTTGTTCCTGCTGAGGCCCATTTGAATGAGAATGAAACCAATAGAGAAGCTGAGGCAGAAAGAAGCAGCACAAAAGAGCAGAGGAGCAGAGTTTGGACGAGGAACAAATCAGGAGAGGAGTGAAAAGAAGTGCAGGGCGGACGGACACAAAGGAACAATTCACCTTCTAATGGCTTTGATATATTCTACACGCCTGAAGACTCCAAACACTGTCTAATTATTTATAAATGACGCCCCCCCCCCCCCCCCCCCCCCCCCCCCCCCAGCAGCAGAAAGACTCTGCAGGTTTCTGCTTCTTCTTCTTTAGCTGCAAACGCAGTAAATACAATAATTAATGGAAAATCCTACGCTTGTCTCATAAAGATGTCTTTAAAAAAACACTTCAAATAAATCCTTCACTCACCAATGACCAGCTCACCACCACCGCCGCCACCACAAACACACCGATGGATGGATGCATAGATGGATGAAAAGAAAGATGATAGATGATAGATCAATCAAATTTTATTTGTAGAGTCCATATTTACAAATCACAGTTTTGTCTCATAGTCTTTAACAAGGTGAGACGTCAGAGACACATGTGAGGATTCCGTCTCCCAGGACGGACACTACTGCAACAGATGTCCCTGTGTAACAGAGGACATCAGAAAGATCAGTCTTCACAGCTTTGATTAGAATAAAACACATAGATGGATAGATGGATGGATAGATGGATAGATGGATAGATGGGTGGATAGATGGATAGATGGATGGAAGGATGATAGAATGATATATGGATAAAAAGAGGGATGGTAGATGGATGATAGATGGATGGAAGGATGATAGATGGATATATGGATAAAAAGAGGGATGGTAGATAGATGGATGGGTTGGATGGATGGACTGATGGATAGATGGATGAATGAGGGGATGGGTGTAGGTGAAGTCTCTGGAGTGTGTCTCCTCCCGGGCGGGGGGGGGGGGGGGGCGGGGACTCCTGACTCTTCTTTCTGGCTTTGGTCTTTTCTGTCTCACAGAGGGTGGGGGGGGGGGTGTACGGGTTCGTGCGTGTCCGTTCGCGTGGCCAGCCAATGGCTCTGATTGGCTGATCCCCCGGCACGCTTCTATTATGTTAATGAGCAGCTCCCGCGGCACGGGGCAGACTGCGGGGGGGGGGTCTTTGTACGGGCCGG